>NW_026648175.1:0-65106 GCF_950295315.1 Erinaceus europaeus | reverse complement strand
GGTGTGAGAAATTAGGGGATTTAGAAGACTTATTAAAGTGGGTTAAAGTTTGCTATCCTTTAAAGGTAGCTGACACTGTGTCTAGCCCTTCTTCACAAGTAGGAGAATAATTCATGTTTTTTTTTTTTTTTTGAGTTTCACATAATATTTTCTTTCCCTCCTGTCCACCATTGTTAGATAGAACAATTGGGCTATTATTAGTCTGTAGTTATTTAGCATTTACTATGTATTAAGCCTTAGTCTCATTGTCCAAAATCTACTTAAGATTTTTTTTTTTTTAACCACACATCTTCTTCTTTGGAAAATTTATCTTACCATAACTTGTATAGAAGAAATTATTTTTTCCATTATGAGAGACAAAGAACAAGAGAAAGAAAGAATGTGAAAGAGAGAGGGAGAGAGATAGAGTGGGAGAAGAAGCAAGAAAGTGAGAGAAAGTGTGAGAGAGAGAGAGAGAGAGAGAGAGAGAGGCAGGCGCAAAAGCACCACTCAGCATTGGTGTTCACCACTCAGTGATGCTGGGGATCGAACTTGGGGCCTTAACATACATGCAAATCCTGTGCTGTGCCACTGAGCTTTCTTCCTAGCCTAGACTATATATAATATTTTGGCTAGAAGATAAAAGATCATAAAGTAAAGAATTAGATTTTCATCAGGGAATCCCACATATGTTTTCATGGTAAAGCCATGTGCTCTGTATGTATAGAATATCACTTTTCACCTCAATATCCCAAGTCAAACCATTTTTTTTTCCACTTTGGAGAAAATAGGATGATGACTTGGACGTTGCTCCCTCCCCCCTCCCCGCCTTCTTCAAGTTCTAGATTATTTGGAATGATCCATGATGTCACAGAGAATTTGCTATGTTTTAAGCTTTCTGCCCAAGTCTCCCCCCTTCTTCCCCACCAACTCTGGACTGGTGTAAGAACTGTTTGTCAGCCCGGAGTCAAGACTCTACTGTTGAGCCACTTAATTTAGACACTTATTATCTTAATATAAGCACTTTTGCCTTGGCAGTCGGCACACAATTTTAATTAGTGCTGGGAACACAGCAGAACAGGCTGATGAGGTACATGAAGAAATCCACTCAGAATGGTCGGCCTGAGGACTCGGGTAGCCTCCGAGAAAGATGTTCTTGGCATCCTGTGCCACACTTCTCAGAAGTCCCCTTTTCTGGCACTTAGACCCCTACCCATTTAATCACTTCAATGTCTTGAGCTGTCAGAGTACTGGCACGAGCAACCTTGTCAGCCCTACTATGCCCAGGAGATGAATTTCTGAAGCCTATTCTGGTGCAGCATGAGACGCTTTAAGGGAACTACCTACACTTTTGTTAAAATATTTTATTACGTATTTTATATCAATTTATAAAATTGTAAGGTAAAATGGGTACAATTCCAAACAGTTCCCATCACTACGGTTCTGCATTCCCATCACCTGTATTGGAAACTGCAGTAGTTTTCGCAAAGTCACCCATTTGGGCTGATTCTACAAATTATCTATCTATCTATCTATCTATCTGTCTGTCTATCTATCTATCTATCTATCTATCTATCTATCTATTCCTTATTTCTTTCAATGGCCTTCTCTTCACTTCTTTTCTATTTCACCCCTACACCTATTACTACTTCTAAATGTCTTTCCTTTTTTCCTCTTCTCTCTCATATAAGTGAAACAATGCCTGGCTTCCTCTGGTGTTTTTCAGATTTTCTTTTTTTGAATTTTATTATCTTTATTTATTCATTGGATAGAGATAATTAGAAATCAAGAAGAAGGGAGAGACAGAGAGGGAGAGAGACAGAAAGACACCTGCAGCCCTGCTTTGCTACTCTCAAAGCTTTCCTTCTGCAGGTGGGGACCGGGGGCTCGAACCTGGGTCCTTGCGCATTGCAACATGTGCACTCAACTATGTAAGCCACCACCCGGCCCCTCCATTTTTCAGATTTTCTTCCTTTTCACTGATGGTACATATATAAGATTCCTGGTGATCCATGTTTTGGGTCCTGGTGGAATGGGGATACAGAGTCCTTTGGTTTACTTCCTCTAACATTTCTCCCTCTCTGGGACTATGGACCAAGATTCTTTATGCAGTCCAGAAGGTGGAAGGTCTGGCTTCTGTAATTGTTCCTCTGCTGGGCATGGATGTTGGCAGGTGGATGCATACCCCCAGCCTGTTTCTGTCTTTCCCTAGTGGAGTAGGGCTTTGGAGAGGTGAGGTTCCAGAAGGCATTGGTAAGGTTGTCTGCCCAAGGAAGTCAGGATGGAATCATAGCATCATTTGCAACTTGTGCATTCACTGTATCTTCCTGGGATTCCTAACTCCTAACAGTCCAGCTCTCACTCCTACTTTAAACCCTGATTCTATCCACCTTGTCCCCAATAGACTTCTTCAACCTCTCTGTTCCCCTGGCCATTATTTTTTCTGTAGATTAGATTGTCCTGCATCTATAATCTCATGGCCACACTGTGTTATAATTACCAGTTAGCTTTCTTCTCCATTGACTGCAAGTGTAGTTTTTGCAGGAACTGTATTTGCCATGTCTACAGCTTGGTTGTATGTAATTGAAAAAAAAAAAACATAGCATGAAGAATAAGATGAAATGGAGTGGGATGAGCATACCCTTTGTTAAACTCTACATGCTAAATCCTAACTACTACTTACTTGGTTTGGGAGCTTCAGTGAGTTACTTCTCTGAAGCTTTTTATACCAGGGTGGTGGTGCCACATGCCAATTTGACAAACGCACAGTGAACCATTGCACTCGACATTAAGAATATCATGGTGGAGCATGCCCTGCACCCCACTTCTCCAGAGCCCTACCCCACTAGGGATAGATAGAAACAGGATGGGGGTATGGATCAAACTGCCAATGTCCATGTCTAGCAGAGAAGCAATTACAGAAGCCAGATCTTCCACTTTCTGCACCCCATAGAGAAGTTTGGCCCAGGGCAGGGGTAAATAGCATAATGGTTATGTAAAAAGATTCTCTTTTGGAGCCCTGGGCTCCAAAGTCCCAGGTTCAATCCCCCACACCAATATAAGCCAAAGCTGAGCAGTGCTCTGGTAAAAAAAAAAAAAAAAAAAAATTGGTCCATATTCCCAGAGGGGTAAATAGTAGAGGAAGAAGATGAAAAGGTTCTGAATCCCAGTTCCACCAGACCCTGGTGCTTGTCACCAGAAATCTTGTTTTTGTACCATCTCTTAAAAGGAAGAGAATCTCGAAAACACAACAGGAAGCCAGACACTGTTTCCCTTATTACAGAGGGGAGGAGAGAAAGGAAGGATACTTGGAAGTAGTAGTAGGTGAGGGTGTGATTTAGAAAGGAAGTGAAGGCAGGAACGTAGGAAAAAATGGGCCAAAAATATATTTATATATACACACTGAGAAGGATGGGTATGGGATGATCTCACTCACAGACAGAAGTTGAGAAATAAGAACAGAAAAGGGGAGACACAAAGCAGAACTTGGACTGGGGTTGCTGTATTGCAGGAAAGGGAAGGACTCTGGGGGTGGGGGTGGTTCCGCTCCTCGTGGAGGAGGAGATATGCAGGTGATTACAGTGTTATGCAGAAAGCTGAGAAACTTTACCAACTACTGTATTTACTGTTCACGGAAGCCATTAATCCTTCCCCCATAAAAATAAAAATATATAGACATATAGAGATAGCTACAGATATAAAGTCAACCCATATCTGTGACCAGGTGGGAAATACTATGGTTTCCAGTGGAGGGAATAAGATCACAGAACTCTCTGGTGGGGGGAACAGTATGGAATTATACCCCTATTATCTTATAATCTTTTAAATCACTAAAAAAAAAGAATATCATGGTGAAAAAGGTATTATCCTGCTGCTGAATACCATAATTTGGTGGGAGTAGTAGGAATTCATTTGATTTAGTCATCTATATTCTGCATATGAGCAAAACTGTCTGGTGGAGAATAACTTAATTTTTAAGAAAGGTATTTTAGTGAACGATAAGGTCATATTTCTCTTACAAGAGAGAACAAGGTATATACACACAATGGAATACTACGCAGCTATTAAGAACAATGAACCCGCCTTCTCTGGCCCATCCTGTATGGAGCTAGAAGGAATTATGTTAAGTGAGCTAAGTCAGAAAGATGGGGTGATCCCACTCATAAACAGAAGTTGAGAAAGAAGAACAGAAAGGGAAACTCAAAGCAGGATTTGACTAAATCTGGAGTAGGGCACCAAAGTAAAAACCCTGGGTTGAGGGTGAGGGTGGATGTTTGGCTTCCCAGGGGGGTGGGGGGAAATAGGATGGGACACAGACTTTTGGTGGTGGGAATGGTGTTTATGTACACTCCTATTAATTTGTAGTCATATAAATCACTATTTAATTAACATGAGAGGGGAAAATTGATTGAATGTCTCAAACTTTTTAATGCACAGATCATAGGCTGAGTCTTTGATACGTTGACTCTCTTAAAAGCTTAGACCAGGGAGAACAGAAGCAACCCAACCGGTGGCACAGCTATATACAAATAATATGAAAGGACATAAACTATGGTGATGTTGTGTATGATACAGCAAATCCTAACAAAAGGATATTTCAAAGTTAACTTAATTGCCCAAATAATATGATTATAGCAGTAACTATCTTTTGCCTTCTTTTTTTCTTTTAATATTTATTTTCCCTTTTGTTGCCCTTGTTTTTTACTGTTGTTGTAGTTATTGTTGTTGTTATTGATATCATCATTGTTGGATAGGCAGAGAGAAAAGGAGAGAGGAGGGGAAGATAGAGATGGGGAGAGAAAGATAGACACCTGCAGACCTGCTTCACCGCCTGTGAAGAGGCTCCCCTGCAGGTGGGGGGCTGGGGGCTCAAACCAGGATCCTCCCACTGGTCCTTGTGCTTTGTGCCACATGCACTTAACCCACTATGCTACTGCCTGACTCCTTATCTATTGCCTTCTTAAACCCTAAGACCAACACAACGATTGCCACCTCAACATGCTTCACTTCAGACTGTGTCCAGAGACTTCACGTGTGGAATGACAACCCTTCAGCTTCATTACTCGGGTGAGACGTTTCCTTTCATAGTATACTCTAATTTCATCTCAGGTGGTTCACTTTCTAACAAAGTCCCAAAACCTAGATATACACCAGTTTCTGTGAGAGAGAGCATATGTTCACACGTATCCGTAAACTACTGCAAAATATATGCCTGAAAGCAGAAGTGCACGAGAGTTTGCAGTGAGTACCTCCCTAACATTTCCTCTCCACTATTCCAAGCTTTGGGTCCATGATTGCTCAACAATTTGTTTGGCTTCGTATGTTAACTCTCTTTTCAGTCACCAGGTTCCAGATGTCATCAGGATGCCGGCCAGGCTTCCCTAGACTGAAGACCCCACCAATGTGTCCTGGAGCTCAGCTTCCCCAGAGACCTGCCCTACTAGGGAAAGAGAGAGGCAGACTGGGAGTATGGACCGACCAGTCAACGCCCATGTTCAGCGGGGAAGCAATTACAGAAGCCAGACCTTCTACCTTCTGCAACCCACAATGACCCTGGGTCCATGCTCCCAGAGGGATAGAGAATGGGAAAGCTATCAGGGGAGGGGGTGGGAAATAGAGATTGGGTGGTGGGAATTGTATGGAATTGTACCCCTCCTACCCTATGGTTTTGTTAATTAATCCTTTCTTAAATAAAAAAAAAAATAAAAAACCCCAAAAACCCTAAGACAACAGGAACCTCCCGCTTCCTCTATAGAGCATGTATTTTCCCCAGCCCTGCAACCTTTAGGGTGGGGATCACTTTCCTGCATGCTTCTCTCAATTCATACCAAATGATATTGCATCTGCCTATCCCAACCTAATCAAAGCAACGAGTACCACCTCAGCATGCTTCACTTCAGACTGTGTCCAGAGACGTCAGGCATGGAATGTCAGCCCTTCAGCCTCATTACTCCGGTGAGACCTTTCCTTTCATAGGATTCTCTAATTTCATTCCAGGTGGTTCACTTCCTAACAAAGTCCCAAAACCTAGATATAGACCAGGTCCCATAAGATATGAATTGATCTGCCAATATCCATGTTCAGCGGGGAAGCAATTACAGAAGCCAGACCTTCCACCTTCTGCATCTGACAGTGACCTTGGGTCCATACTCCCAGAGGGTTAAAGAATAGGAAAGCTATCAAGGGAGGGGATGGGATACGGAGTTCTGGTGGTGGAAACTGTGTGGAGTTGTACCCTTCTTATCCTATGGTTTTGTCAGTGTTTCCTTTTTATAAATAAAAATAAAAAAATAAAAAAATGGATTAAATGATAGAGAGAGAGAGAGAGAGAAAACAAGGTAAAAGGAACAGGGTTTGGGAATGAAGAAGCATGTATGATGTCTTTGAGTTAAGGAGAGGAGAGCAAAGGAAGACACAGAGAAAGGCATGGCAGTGGCCATGGGTGGGGTTGGCTTTGGAGAGGTCGCCTCCATGGCAGGCCTTGTAAGCCAGGCACTAGGGCAGAGGCAACCTGTGAAGAGTCTGTGTGATCAGAGTTGTGTTTTGGAAAGCTCTCCTTGTACTGCATGGTTGCAGACAGTCCCAGGAGGCAGAGCACCCAGTGTAAAGGCTGCTGCCAGGAGTGGCGAGGGCCTCCAGAGCAGGAGATGAGGGGGTGTGAACACACTGAGTGATACTGAGTCCAAAAGAAGCAGGATGTGATGGAAGGGCCGGTGATAAGGCAGGGAGAGGATTCGGAAACACTAGAGAAGTGGTTTGCTTGTGAGTAGGGAGTAGTTAGTAAGCCCATTTGGACTGTATTTATTTATTTGTTTATTTTATTTTATCTTTTTTTTTTTTTTTTAACTAAAGCACTGCCCAGCTCTGGCTGATGGTGATGCAGGGGATTGAATTTGGGACCTCAGAGCCTCAGGCATGAGAGTCTGTTTGCAGAACCATTAAGCTATCTCTCCCTCTCAGTGAACCCAGACATCAAGTACTTAGGGAAGTACAGGATATCTTGACCATATCATTTTGAACTTTTGTGTGTTTTGACCCTGCTTTTTTTTTTTTTTTCTTTTCTTTCCCCATCTATTTGTTCTTGAACACAAACATTTCCATTAGGATGATATCAACAGTGATGAATTTTAAAGCAAAGATTTACAGCAGGGTGAACTCCATCAAGTCAATTGAATTCCTTGATCCACTTTCTGTGTGGCATATTTTAACTTTCTCAATTTCATCTTTATTTTTTATAGCATTATTTCCATCAGGATAAAAATAATTTCTGTGGACATTTTACAGTGAAGGTTATATTTTTCTCCACTTATTTTTTCTTCTTGTTTTGTCCAGCATTTACAGATTATACCTTTTTCATAGTAGATTTTTTAAAGTCCATTATTTTTACCATATGTTTATGTTATTGCCATTAATCCAACTCAAGTTTGACCCTAATCCCCACCACATAGGAGTAAGCTTCAGTGCTGTGGTATCTGTCTACTTATTTATTTATCCATCCATCTGAAAAGTTGATCAGAAGTGGTGAAGTTGAGAAGATGACAGATAAGTAAAGAAACAAATAATGTTTTCTATTTATCATTTTTTGCCCTGTAAACTTTTATCCAATCTTTCTGTCAACTTATGGGGTATAATCACCTTCCCCATTTGCTGTTTTTGCCCTTCTCAGCTGTAGTTCACAGTCTACTTGCCGAGTCTAATGCTTTTCTTGAGTTGTTTCTGTAATCTTTAAATTGACCAATGACGTGTGATTCTCAAGTCAACTTTTCAAGAGTGACAAGTCTTACAGTTTGACCATTTGTGAGTTTCATTTTGACCCTTCAGGTCAAAGTGCCTCAGAAAGATGGGATAAAAATATGATGTAATTGCTCCGAGAAGAGATGCATCAATAGATATGGAGATGAGATATATATCAATTTGAAGAGAAATATGGGGTCAAGTAGAGATCAGGGGGTTATTTTCATCAGATATTGAAATCAAAAGAATGGGTGGGTGGTATCTCAGAAGAAGGTGTTTGGCATGAGAGAAGATACCCCCTTGCCCCCCCCCCAAAACTGGGAGGAGCACATACATTCTGGCACGATGGCAGCTAGGGCAGGAGGAAGCCTTGGAGGAGAGTTAGGAAGAAATCTGCAGGTTTGTGCAGAAATGTGCAGCCACTGACATGGCTGTCACATCAAAGAAGAAGAGAGGAAAGCATGGCAGACGTCCTGGGCTCTATGGCAAAGGCTCATTCCCAAAAGCAACTTAACATTCAAGAGCCAGGGCAGGGGTGACAGCATTGAGGGTTTAGGGACAGACTCTGCATGCTGCAGATAGCATGTTGGATAGACATTGTTATTGCTGAGTGTCCTTTGAATTGAGCAGTGATGACAGCTCCACAGTCCTCAGTGAGAACCATCTCAAGTGCAGAGAAATGCACACCCAGTTGGCTGCTCTCACACGCCAGGAGATCTGAAAAAAGTGGTGGAATCAACCTCCACTGTTGAGAGAAGTTTGCTTGTCTGGTTGACAGACTTGTCCTCCCTGTTGGTATGAAGGAGATTTGAACATCACTGAGCTCTCGGGCTGGGGGGAGATTAGTAGGGAGGAGGGTTGGGTTGGAGGTCTCCAAAGTGGAGACCAGGACTCTGCTGCTTTCCAGGGGTCAGCGCTGACCTCATTCTCGCTGCCTCTGGGGGGTCTAGCTCCAAGGAACCTGCAGCCTTGGGTTGCTGCCTTCAGATGAAACTAACCAGCAAAAGTCAGCCCACTCACTGGATGTCTGTTTTGGTATCTCAATTAATCAGATGTTTTACTACACTAGGAATTTAATTCGATTCTTTTTTTTTTTTTGCCTCCAGGGTTATTGCTGGGGCTCAGGGCCTGTACTGTGAATCCACTGCTCCTGGAGGCCATTTTTTCTCTTTCCCCTTTTTGTTGCCCTTGTTGTAGCCTTGGGGTTGTTGTTGGTGTTGTCGTTGTTGGATAGGACAGAGAGAAATGGAAAGAGGAGGGGAAGACAGAGAGGGGGAGAGAAAGATAGACACCTGCATACCTGCTTCACCGCCTGTGAAGCAACTCCCCTGCAGCAGGGGAGCCAGGGGCTCAAGCTGGGATCCTTACGCCGGTCCTTGCGCTTTGCGCTATGTGCGCTTAACCCACTGCGCTACCGCCCGACCCCCAGGAATTCAATTCTGAACGATTATCATTTACTTAGCACTTGTAATCCTCAGCCAAAGGGGTCTTATCCTGGGGCTGGGTGGTGGCATACCCGGTTAAGTGCACAAAGTACTACGTGCAAGGACGCGGGTTCGAGCCCTCCACTCCCCACATGCTGCTGGGATTCTTTACAAGCAGTGAAGCAAGTCTGCAGGTATTTCTCTGTGTTTCTCCTTCTCTATTCTCTCCTCTCAATTTTTCTCTGTCCTATTGAATAAAATAGAAAAATAAAATCAAAGAAAGAAATTTAAAAAAGGGGGGAGGGGAATAGCCACCGGAGTGGTGGATCCATAGTGACTGGCATGGAGCCCTTAGAGATAACTCTAAAGACAATAAAGAAAAAACGTTTGGGGCGGGGATCTTATCCGTTGTCCCTAAATCCTCAATGCTGTCACCCCTGCCCTGGCTCTTGAATGTTAAGTTGCTTTTGGGAATGAACCTTTGCTGCAGAATCCAGGACATCTGCCATACTCTCCTTTCCTCACTTTCTAGCTTCTTCTTCTAGCGTTTGCCCTTCTTCCGTAGCCAGTCAACAGCGTCAGGTTGAAAGCTGTCAGGAGCTGCTTGTTGCTGGCTTTGAAAGTGACTGGGATCCATGTGGATTCAGTCGGCTAGGAAGGATCGTCAGTTTCCCCAATGAATGGGTACTCACGGGATGAGCTGAGAGCTGAGAGATCATCACCACTCACTGGAGAGAAGAAAGAAAAAATAAAACCCTGAGATGACCAGGCCACTCCCCTTTCTTTCATCTGTCTTAAGGCTTCACAAGTTAGAGCAAAGCTTGGGCGGCTTTGCGAATGGTGGGACACATGGCTTTCTGCCTGCCGACTGAGCACCACCTGACCACCTGGCCACCCCCTCCCTCACTGCTCTCTTGCTGGCTCTTTCCAGCAGTCACGATGGTGAGAAACCCTGAGTCCAGGGTCCAGCAGGTGAGCTAGTCATCACGGCATTACTTCTCTAAAAGTGGGTGGTATATTTAAAAATAATATTCTGAGGGGCCAGGCCATAGCACAGAGGGTTAAGCACACCTAGAGTGAAGCACAAGGACTGGCTCAAGGATCCTGGTTTGAGCCCCAGGCTCCCCACCTGCAGGGGGGTCGCTTCAGAGGTGGTGTAGCAGGTCTGCAGATGTCCATCTTTCTCTCCCTCTCTCTGTCTTCCCCTTCTCTCTTGATTTTCCTCTGTCCTGTACAACAACAGCAATAACAATAACAACAAAAATACAACAAGGGAAACAAAATGGAAAAAATGGCCTTCAAGAGCAATGGATTTCTAGTGCAGGCACAGAAACCCAATGATAACCCTGGAGGGGAAAGATTTTTAATATTTTATTTTTTTATTAATTCAAGGGATAGGAGGAGAGAGAGAGTGAGAGAAAAGGAGGAGGAGGAAGATAAGGAGGAAGACGGAGGAGAAGAGAGAAAAAACCAGACATCATCCCAGTACATGTGCTGTGGGGAAATCGAACTGAGGACCTTGTGCTTGACTGTTCAGTGCTTTAGCCACTGTGCCATCTCCCAAACCATGTAAAAATCGTAATTATTTTATTCTATTTTATTTAATTTTCCTGACTTAGGAGAGAATGCCAGAGAATCCCTCTGTCGAGTTAGATTTCCTCATGTCCTCACTCAGAAAACACCTAGTTCCACTTTCTGATTAGCATAGTTGACAAACTCAGGCTTTAAGCCAGAAGGTTTAGGATAATTGAGTGGGGAAAGAAAGGATGGTATTTGTGGGGTAGTAAGCTAGGCTCTGTGCTGCTAAGTTTACCTATAGGGATTAATTTTAAAATGGAAGTATCCTATTTTACATCAGATGAATGGAAAACTGGAGGTTTAGCAAGCAAGTCACCTACCTAGAACAAATTGAATGTATGTAGTTGGAATTTAAGCTCATACACTAAACTCCAGTTTAAAACCTTTTCATTTCTATTGTTTATTATTTTTATTTTTTGAAAGAGAGAGAAATTGAGAAGGGAGAGGGAGATAGAGAAGGAGTAAGAGAAAGAGAGATAACCTGCAGCCCTGCTCCAACACTCGTGAATCTACACCCCTGCAGGTGGGGATTGGGGACTTGAACCCGGGTCCTTGTGCATGGTAACGTGTCTGCTGCACCAGGTGCAGCACCTCCCTGTTCCATGGTGGGCGTTGTAACAAATCAGCCAGTCTAGTCAAGCAGGGCCTTGCAGACTGCCTGGACTTCAGAACAAAAAAAGAAAAATTCTTTTTCGGTTATTTATCTATTTTTATCAAGGTGACATTATAAGATTATGCAAAGTTCAGGCTTGTATCTTTGAAAATAAACATGAATAAACTGCATCAACTGCACCACTGGAAATTTTTATTAAAAAAAAAATCTAGGGGTGGAAGGGGGGGAATTTCTGACAGTTGTATGAGGTTCAGTGAACCTATGAAACACAGTCTTCTTATTCTCGTGTAATTATTTCCCCCTTAGTTTGCATCGCTCCAAAGGTTAGCTTTGTTTTGTGAGGATGGCCAGGTTCCAGACAGCTATGATCTTAAGGAACACCCGTCCCATTAAAAAGCCACCTCTGGGTATCAGCCTCTGGATATCTGGGCCCTTGACAACTGGATTCTCTGAGTCCCATTAGGGACTCGTTCCACTCCACCCCACTCCAGCCCTCACCCCTCTGCTGTTTTTGTGCCTCTGGGACAAAGAGCAGGACCATCAGGTGGCTGTATTTTTGTGTCCTCTGCAGAATTCAGGCCTGGGTGTGTAAATACATAAAGACGGGTGGGGCCATGGCCATCTAAATCTTTCCCTGACAAATCTCCAAGCCTCTTTCTTGACTTAACTTGGACTGCTCTGGCCTGCCCTTGAATCTGGGTCCTAGCACTGGTGCCTGTATAGGATGGCAAGGCCTGGGGGTGGGGTGAGGTGGGATGGGGAGCCCCGGGGAGGTCAGAGAGCCCCCATTTCCTCAGCTGCCCCCACCTGTTGTTCCCCCAGGGATCTAAAAATACTGGATTTAGCTGAGGAAGAATAAAAACTCCTTCCCCCAAGCCAAAGTGCCCTGCAGACACTGCCTTATAATGACCTAGACACCAGTTTAACTCTAACTCCATTTCCCTGTTTTCTAAAACTATTTTATTATTTATTTATTTAATGTATTTATTTTGTATAGAGACAGAGAAATTGTGGAAGAAGGGGTAGACAGAGAGAGATACCTGCAACCCTGCCTTACTGCTCCTGAAGTTTCCTCTACTGCAGGTGGGAACGGGGGCTTGAACCCAGTTCCTTTGTACAGTAACATGAATGCCTCCAACTGCCTGGCTCCCTTTCCCAGTTATTTTTATTTTTTCAAAAGAACAAAGAAAACCTACCACCCTTTCTTACACACCCTCATTCCTCTACCCCAAACCACCTCCCCTCAGTTAACCTTAGCTCTGTTGTCAGTCAACACTGATTCATAGTTTTGATTTTGCCTGCTTGTCAACTTCATTTCTTTAGATTGCGTAGAAATTTGTATGAACTGGAGACCCACGGGGGGGGGGGACCAGGGAGGGGGGGAGGGGGGAGAGAGGGGGGGAATAGAGAGGGTGGGGGAGAGAGAGAGAGGGAGGGGGGAGAGAGGGGGGAGAAAGGGGAGAGAGAGAGGGGGGAGAGAGAGAGAGGAAGAGGGGGGAGAGACGGGGGAGAGAGAGAGGGGTGAGAGAGAGAGAGAGAGAGAGAACACTGCAGCACTGCTTCACTGCTTGGGAAGCTTTCCTTCCATAGGTGGGGACCAGAAGCTTGAACCTGGGTCCTTGAACATGCCACCCACCACCTGACCTCTACCATTTATTTTTATTTTCCTTTCTTTACTCATCTACTTTGTTTCCTTACTTCTTGCATGATAGGTGGAGTCACCAATATTTGACATTCACCTTTTGACTTATTTCACTTGACTCAATTCCTTTGACTTCTTTCCATTCTGCTGGAAAACATAAATTCCACCTTTTAAAAAAGGCTGCATGGGCACACACTGCTGTGTGTAAGGGCTCAGGTTCAAGCTGCCCAGTTCCCACCTGCATGGGGGAAGCTTCACTAGCAGTGAAGTAGTACTGTAGGCATCTCTCTGTCTCCCTTTCCCCTCTCAATTTCTCTGGTCCTATTAAATACAATAGGTACATTTTAAAAAAACTTTAAAAGATAGTTTCATAGTATTTCATCCTGCAGTTACAGCATGTCTTCTGTATCTGACAGTCCTCTACCAACAGGCACTTGGGATGTTCCCATACATCAGCTTTGGTAAAAGAAGGCTTTAACAACCTGGTGTCCAACAACAGATGAGCAGCTGAGTAAGTTGTGGTCTAGCTACACAGTGGAATACTACACAGCTATTAAAAATGGTGACTTCACTCTTTTCAGCCGATCTTGGATGGACCTTAAAAAATTCATGTTAAGTGAAATAAGCCAGAGGCAGAAGGATGAATATGGGATGATCTCACTCTCAGGCAGAAGTTGAAAAACAAGATCAGAAGAGAAAACACAAGTAGAACTTGAACTGGAATTGGTGTATTGCACCAAAGTAAAAGACTCTGGGGTGGTTGGGTAGGGGAGAATACAGGTCCAAGAAGGATGACAGAGGACCTAGTGGGGGCTTTATTTGTTATATGGAAAACTGGGAAATTTTATGCAAACTATTGTACAAACTATTGTATTTACTGTCGAGTGTAAAACATTAGTTCCTCAATAAAGAAATTAAAAAAAAGAATGGTGAATTAACTTTTTCACCTCATCTTAGATGGAGTTTGAATGAATCATGTTACGTGAGATAAGCCAGAAAGACAAGGATGAATATGGGATGATCTCAGTCATAGACAGAAGCTGAGAAATAAGAACAGAAGGGGAAACACAAAGCAGAACTTGGGCTGGGATTGGTGTATGGCATCAAAGTCAAGGACTCTGGGGGGGTGGATGGGGAGGTTTCAGGTCCTGGAACAGGATGGCAGAGGAGAACTTGATGGGGGGTGAACTGGTATGTGGAAAACTGAAAAATGTTACACATGTACCAACTACTGTATTTTACTGTCAACTGAAAACCATTGATCCCCAATAAAGGAAAAAAAACCCTCATGTGATAACGATTACTTTATAAATAATTATTTCCCCAACAAACTGATTTGGAAAACTTAGAAGAAGAAGGAGGAGGAGGAGGAGAAGAAAGGGAAGAAGAAAACGAAGACAAAGAAGAAGAAGGAGGAGGAGGAGGAGAAGGAGGAGGAGGAGGAGGAGAAGGTTGTGGTAAACACTGAATGGAAGGGCCAGATGGTAGTGAACAAGTAGAATGCACACATTACCAGACGAATTGGGTTCTGGCCTCTATGTTCCCCCCCCTCTGCTGTTGGAAATCTCTCCTTTCTTTCCCACTCCCTTTCTCTCTCTCTTACAAAGTAAAGTAAAATAAAATGGCTGCCAGGAGCAGTAGAGTTGTGATAAACCTGATGACACACAAGCATAGAAACTTTGGGGGGTGGGGTAAGTCGAGAGCATAATGGTTCTGCAAAGAGACTCTCATGCCTGAGGCTCCAAAGTCTCAGATTCAATCCCCTGCACCACCATAAGCCAGAGCCCAGCAGTGCTCTGGTCAAAAAAAAAAAATAAAATAAAATAACTTTGGATGGAGGGGGCAATTCAAACTTAATAAAGAATATATTGGTGAAGAATTTGGCCTTCAGCAAAACTGAGGTTGGTGGAGGAGGGGAGTGCATGTCTACCTTTCTCTTCCAGAAAACTTGAGCTGTCTTGAAACATCCTCCCTCCCTCTCTGTCCATCCCCAAACCTTTCTGACACCCCCCAAGCTCTCACTTCACATCAGTCCTGGAAAAGTCACTCAGGAGACTGGCCAGACATGTATTAAACATCAGCAGTGTGTGTGTGTGTGTGTGTGTGTGTGTGTGTGTGTGTGTGTGTGTGTGTGTGTGTGTGTATGCGGCTCTGGTAGCCAGAGGACCTTATGCTACGATTTGACTTTCTCCTGTGAATTGCTTCTGTAAATTGATTCTCTTTTTAATTCCTTTGTGTTTTTTTAAAAAAATTTTATCATCTTTATTTATTTATTGGATAGAGACAGCCAGAGAAATCAAGACAGAGAGAGACAGAGAGATACCTGCAGCACTGCTTCACCACTTGTGAAGCTTTCCCCCAGAAGATGGGGACTGAGGCTCAAACCCAGGTCCTAGGTCATTGGAACACGTACAGCCCCCTTTCGTTTAATTTCTTCATGAAGGTTTTTTTTTTTTTCCACTTCTTTTTGGATGCTTACAACATTTGCATGGCTCCAAGGTCAAAACTTCCTCATTACACCCACTTCATTGTTGCTCAGTATCGGCTTCCCTGTTTGCCTGTCCAAGGCCAGTTACTTTTGTTTCTGGTCTGTTCTTCTGATATTTCTTTTTTGCACATGTCCGAATATGAACACATCAAAGATGGCACCTGCCTTACTGTTTGCACCTTGCTGGTGATTGATCTTGGTCTTCACACAGCACAGAGGGACTTTCCTTATCCTTCTTCAAGGCCAAATATACAGAACTGTGGGAAGACTTCACAGTTTATCAGTTCTTAGCAAAAGCTGATAGGTGTTCAGAAGGTGTCCAACCTTCTGCTATCAAGAATGACACAGTGAATAGTCTTTTGCGTTTATCAAAATAAATAGAAGTGAGGGCAGGATGGTCCAAATGAGAGAGAGAGAGAGGGAGAGGGAGAGGGAGAGGGAGAGGGAGAGGGAGAGGGAGAGAGAGAGAGAGAGAGAGAGAGAGAGAGAGAGAGAGAGAGAGGAGATATCTTCTTAGAATAAAGGTAACTGAGACTGTGGTGGTGAGTAGTCATGGAAACCAGGGAAGCGGGTGTTGTGTATGTGTGTGTTAGGGAGGGAAAAGCAGAGATCAGGAGGAAGATAGACATTTTGGGTGTTTCACCAGCTTGTCTCCCAACATCTGCAAACTTAACATGCCCCATGAAAAGTTGGTGTTTTCAACACCGAAGTAACTAACATTCCCCATGCAAAGATGGTGTTTTCAGCACTGAAGTAACTAACATTCCCCATGCAAAGATGGTGTTTTCAGCACTGAAGTAACTAACATTCCCCATGCGAAGATGATGTTTTCAGCACTGAAGTAACTAACATGCCCCATGCAAAGATGGCATCTTCAGCACTGAAGTAATTAACATTCCCCATGCAAAGATGGCGTCTTCAGCACTGAAGTAACTAACATGCCCCATGCAAAGATGATGTTTTCAACACTGAAGTAACTAACACGCCCCATGTGAAGATGGTATCTTAAGCCCTAAAGCTATCATTTGTTCTCTTATGCATTCAAAGTCCTTCTGGGAGGTTCTTTGGAACTAGAAAGCTTGCTTACTTGTCTTTGCCTCCTTGGCTGGAGCATCACAGAGAATCTGCCTGAGTGGTAGATAGTGGGCCTTGCTCTGCCTCTATTTCCTCTACAAATATCACTTGCTCTGTCCCATCTGTTCCAGCTCCCACTGGGCAGGGGAGCAGAGGGGCCCATGGACTTTGGATCCCTGGATTGAATTCCTTGCTCTGTACCTACTAGTTGTGACTGCCCAGGTAGCTCACCTAATCTCCTCAGTTTCTCTTCCCATCTGTCATTTGCGATGTACAAAACCTTGCATCCCATTCAGTTCTGGTGAGGGCTAAGTAAAAGAAAATGTAGAAAATGTATGTCACAATCCCGTGATAAGCACCAGAAAGTCTTTCAAAAAGCCTCCTAACCGGTTTCACTGCCTTTTCGTCTCTCCCTGCCATCTCCAATTTCTCTCTAGTTTGTTCCCCACATGGTGATGGGGAGCCGGACTTTTATAATCCAGAGAGACAAAGCACTTCCTGCTGGTTGGAGTAGTTCCCAGGATCAAGGGATCTACAAGAGGTGGTTCCTGGCTTGTTTTCCCAAGCTAGGCTCTTGCTATCTCTGGGCAGGTCATGTGTGTCTCTTCGCTCCTCCTGGCAATGCCATCTGCCTCCATGTGACTATGCTGGTGGGTCTGTCTTTCTGGGATTTCCTCCCTTCCTCTTGGGGCTCTGTTAGTCCTCCTCCCATCCAGGAGAGCTTTGTGGGCCTCCCTCCTCATCAACAAGACATCTTGGCCCAGATGCTATGGCCGTAGGAATGTCTCTGCACCCAGTGCCACTACACAGAAGGAGCTGCCAGTTACTTCCTGCACCCTTGTGAGCCCCCTTCTGCCTTCTCTCTTCATAGCCCTTGCCAAGCCCCTAAAAGAATCCAGGGAAGTGTCCTTAGCCTGTAGATAAAAATAGTTGAGAGAGATCAGGAGAATGAGCTTGAGGAAGGGTGGGTTTCTGAGTTGAGTGACCTGGTTGCTGTGCAGTATGCTTGCCCAACTGGTCTTCTGATATAGTATCAAACATAGTGCGTGCCTGTATCAGTATTTCAAATACCACAAACACACCAAGGGATGCTTGGAGGGTTTGCCTTTCTTTTGTGCTCAGTTGAGAAAGGACAGAATGAAAGACCCTAGAGCTATGAAATGCACGTGATCTTGTTAGCTGTTCTGGAAGAGAAGACAACCACCTGAACTGTGGGTGTTTACTCCCAGGTCCTAGTCTTAGCTCAGCACCTTGAATGTTAATCTAAAACAAAGCTGGCTTGCATTCACTTGGAGTTGCTCCCTCAAGAAAAAAACAACTGTGTTAGCTTGACATCTCCAGAAACAGAGCATGAGACAGGGATTCTGTGAAAGTGATGAGGAGAGGAAGAGGTCTTGATAGAAAGGGCAGGAAAGGAGAAGAAAGGTCAGCATGGACATGGGTTTGGCTGGGCTTGACCCAGAGAATGAGGGAGCCTGAGTTACACCACAGAGATGGTCCTTTCTTGAGGCAAAGTAATGGTTGATTGATTGAGGTTTAATTAAATATGAGAAAGGAGGTAGGGGTAGAGACATAGATAATGAGAGAGGAAGAGAGAGGGAGCAAAACACTATTCAACTACTCACAGGGCTCTACTCATTTTGTCTTTTATAAAATGTTATTATCTTTATTTGATAGAGACAGTCAGAACTTGAGAAGGAAGGGGGAGATAGAGAGGGAGAGATACAAAGAGATACCTGCAACCCTGCTTCACTGTTTGCAAGGCTTTCCCCTTGCAGGTAGGGACCAGGGGGGTCTCAAGTCTGGGTCCTTGTGTAGTGTAATATGTGTGCTCACCCAGATGCATCACCACCTGGTCCCCTACTCATTTTGTCTTTATGGCTCTGTGTGTTGCCTGAAACTAAACCCAGGTGAATCTCTCACACATGCAAATCTGGAATTCTGTGGCTTGGAGGTCTCTCTAGCTCCAAGGTTATATATATCGCCACCAGGGTTATTGCTGGGGCTTGGTGCCTGCACTGTGAACTTACTACTCTTGATGGCCATTTCTTTTTAGTTTTTATTTGCTAGGACAGAGAAAATTGGAGGGGGAAAGTGAGCTAAGAGAGGAGACAGAAAGACACCAGTAGCACTTGCTTCATTGTTTGTGAAACTTCCTTCCTGCAGGTGGGAAGCAGGGGATCAAACCCTGGGTCTTGACGTGGTAACGAGTGTGCTTAACCGGGTGTACCACCTGGCCCCGGTATATTTTTTTAAAGCCTTATGTCAGTCAGTTATTGTGTCCTGTTTTCTCTGAAGACGGTGGTGATGGTGGTGGCTTGCGGAAGCTGCCTCTTTTGGATGAAGCAACTCCCTTTGTTTGTCTACCCACAGCTGCCATTACTCTAGCAGGCTGGGAATTAAGGAGGTGGGGATGGAGGGCAGCTCTGAGGATGCCCTGTTGATGACAGACACACCCTCACTGGGTGACAGAACAGGGATGGGGAAATTATGTGTTCATGTGGTACCTACACTTTGGAGCAATGTGGTGACATGTTTCCAAGGTTGTCCGTCACATAGGACACAGGCTCACTCATTAGGATATATAAGGAGTGATGACCTCAAAGGACACAAGGATGCAGCAACAGAGGGCCAGGGAGTGGTGCACCTGGTTAAGGGCTCACACTACAAGGAAGCGGCAATAATGAAGCAGCAGGCACACATAGTTGCGTTGCCCACAGACTATTTAAATGGTCATAGCAATGCTATGTCTCCATCTTGGCTTAGTGGTAATTGATTATGGTGATATTTCACATTTTCTACTTAACAGACTTGGAATTTCCATTCTGGTTGTACGACTTGTAACCCATATCAACAAGGCAGCCCCCAGAAGGAAATGGATGTTGCCTGGCCCTTCAAACGGGGAGTTATTGCAGGTCATTCTGTATTGAGCTTTGTACTCGTGGCAGCTAACACAAAAATGGGGTAAGTGTTGGCTTAGAAGGTTCTTATTTAGGAGGGAGAAGGAACTCTAACATGAAGAATGACACAAAGATGAGCTGGGATGACTGTATAATGGTTCTGCAAAAGACTTTTGTGCCTGGGGCTCTGAGGTCCCAGGTTCAATTTCCAGCACTATAGTAAGGCAGAAGAATGCTCTGGTTAATGCATATATATTCATGATCAACTTCAAAAAAATTCCATGTGATAGAAAGGAGGATTCAACATGGGTCCATACTCCCAGAGGGATAAAAAATAAGAAAGTGTCCAATGGAGGGGATGGAATGCAAAACTCTGGTGGTGAGAACTGTATGGAATTGTACCCCTCTTATTCTACAGTCTTGTCAATCATTACTAACTCAGTAAAAATGTGGGGGTTGTGTTGTTATGTGGAAAACTGAGAAATGTTATGTATGTACAAACTATTGTATTTACTGTAGACTGTAAAACATTAATCCCCCAATAAAGAAATTAAAAAAAAAAGATTCAAGTAGCAGGAATTAATGCTGTCTTGACTTGTGTAATTGATTGACTAAGAGGGAAACTACTTAATTTGTTTGCTATTCTGCTGTTTATTACTATTATAAATAGTGGGAATTATAATAAGTGGCCAATTATTCCCTTCCTGATTCTACTTGTTTCAACTTTCCGTCTCTAAAACAAAAATTATGACAACAGCATTTGATTGGCATCACTTACTTTCATAATGGTTGTGGTTATTCTTCCCAGTTTATTGAGTGGAGTCACTGTTTTAATTTGCATTAAGTGGCTTTGGGATATGCAAAGACCCAATTACATTAAGAGCCAGATATCAACTGACATAAGAGAACAATTATTTAGATATGGCCATGGCATTAATAAAAACAGATGTCTAAGGGTTTGCCAACATTTCCATTGAGTTAATTCTGGTTGCCAAAGAATGGAGGAGGGGGTGGAGGGAAGAGAACATAAAGAAAAGGAGGAGAAATATATATGATCTTAGCCAAGTAGCACCTCTGTAGATTAAAAGAATGCTCAGAAAACAAAAACATTTTCTTTTTTTTTAATTGTTAATATTATGGACTTAAGTGTTTCACACAATTATAAGATTTCAGGAGTATATTTTCACACCTGAACATAGTGTGAATAAGTCACTGTCCTCTCCACCAAAATCTTGTGCCCTTCCCAACCCAACTAGCCAGCTATCATAGTTTTCACAATTTCTAAGAGACTGTTTACTTACCTTTTTATTTTGAAAGTCCATTTATTTTAGTCATCTAACTTCCACTTATGTGAAGCCATCCAGTAATTGTTCTTCATCTCTTTACTTGCTTCATTTAGCATGATCACTTCCAGGCCTATCTACTTTGTCTCAAATGGTACAATCTCGTCTTTATTAACTGCAGGGTAGAATTCCACTGAATGTTCATCCCATAGCTTCTTTATCCAGGATTCTCTTGTTGGGCATCTAGGTTGTTTCCATATTTCAGTTATTATAAATAGCGTAACTATAAACCTAGGAGTGCATATGTCCCGTAGAATTAGCTCTTCTGTCTTCTTTGAAAATATATCAAGGAGTGATGTTTGCTGGACCCTACAGTCTTTCCATCTCTATTTGTTTTAGGACTCTTCCGATTATTTCCAGAGAGCCAGCACCAGTTTGCATTCCCACTAACAATGTGTCACGGTTCCTTTCCTTCTACACCCTTGCCAAGGAGACAAGATCTGTCCTAGTCTGTTGTTGAATTGTTGGAATTCTCTATGAAATTTATAATATAAATCCCTTGCTAAATGTGTGATTTACATATTTACCTTTAAAATAACACCAACAATAAAAAAAATCTACAACACTAAGGTGGTGCATATAGTAAAAATAGAAAAAGCATCCTTATTAGAATCCCTGTTGGTCAGAACAATGGAACTAATCACTGGTAAGGCGTTTTTGTGGAATTCTTTAGTTGTCCTTGAAGAGATTCTGTTTATTTTACATAGTCAAAGATAGCATGCCTTTCACCAGAGTAAGCTTTGGACTGTTTCCTTATCTGATGAAGTCTACTTGATGATTCAGTTCATGGCTTGCAGGTTGGCTGAAACTAGAATTGTTGCTGGCAGATGATACTATCACACTGGAATTGTCAATAGTGGGAACAAGAGAGAGAGAGAGAAGACAGAAAGCCAGGAGAAAGGTCAAGTGAAGGTTGGGTATAAATAGTGAATGCCAGACACAAAAAAATAGGACAGGCTGGGGTGGGGGTTTGGGGATGGACATGATGGCTTGGAAGTTTATTTTCTCTTCTTTCTCTTTCTCTTTGTCACACTGATCCGAATGGCTCTCACTCACCATTGCTCCTTGATTCTATGCCTTTATGTTACCCCCCACCCCCAAAGTTACTGGTTCACTACAGTTGATGACTCTTCTTCCATTCTTACTCTCCTTCTTCCTGACTCAATGTCTCATGATGCCAGTCACAATCTCCTTCATGAATCTTTCCCTTGACTCTGGTGATAATATTTGCTCTTCTGATCATCCTTGTCCTGATTTCCATTCTGACTCTTGCTCTTCTACTCATCTAGTTAGGAACATTGGCTACAGCTCTGTTCTTTTCCTGTTCTTCATTTCTTTATGCTCCCTTTTTTCTCACCATTCAGTAGCTGTCTTCTAGAGATCCTCATTGAAGTGGAAGGAGTGTCTTCCACTTCAATGAGGATCTCTAGAAGACAGATATTGACACATTACTGATATAAGTAATAGTAAGATTATTTTTAAAATTTTTGTTAGTTATAGTATGCTACGATTGTAAGATTACGATATATAGGTGCACACCACATGCACCACCAGCGCTTTGTGTTCCCACTCTCCCACCTTTCAAAGATAACCACCTTCAAGTCTTAGAAACAGTTTGTTTGCTTCTGTTCTTTTTTTTTCTCCCAAGTTCCTGTGTATCAGTCCTCTAGATTCTGCATATGAGTGAAACCATCTAGTAGTTGTCTTTTATCTCTTATTTTGCTAAGCACAATCACTTCTAGTTTCCTCCATTTTGTTCCAAAAGACACAATATCATCCTTTTTTGATTGCAGAGTAGTATTCCATGGAATATATTTCTCATAACTTCTTTAGCCAGTCATCTGATGATGGGCAGTTAGGCTGAATCCACTCTCTGGCTACTGTGAACAATGCAGCTATGAACATAGGGGTGCATATGTCCCTTTGAATTAGTGTTTGAGTGTCCTTTGGATAAATGTTCAAGAGTGTTATTTCTGGATCATAAGGTAATTCCACTTCTTGAATAAAAGTAGGATTTTGACCTCGATCTTCTCTAGTCTTCACTTTCCATTTCCTGTTATCCTACGGCATGTCCCACTTGTATTTCAAACTCCACATTTCAGCAACAGAATTTGATGACCTCAAAAGGGCCTTCAAGTTCAGGATCTGTCTTTCTAGTCTCATCTCTTGCTGCATCTTCCATTCCATTATATCTCTTCATTGTAACTCTGCAGCTGCACATGTGTCAGACTGTCACATGCCTCTACGACATTAACTAAACCATGTTCCTCTATCTGTAATGTCCTTATACTTGTATCTTGTTTACTTTTTTTTAATTAGGCAAACTTTCAATTTTCAAGCCTTTGTTTGATTATCACCTTCTTTAGGAAGACTTTCTTGATTTCCTAGGCCCAGTGCCCTTCTGTCATCTCTCTCCCCCATACACATCTGTTGTAGAACTTAATTTCAGTCAAGTGTTGTTATTGCTTGTTTCCTTGCTTGTATTCAAGGGACTATGGGAAAGGACTGTATCACTGGTCTTTGAGTTTCCAGGGCTTAGAAAAATGCTTCGCACATAGTAAGGACTTAGCACATATTGAACACATATGAGAGGGGCCTGGTGGTAGCACGCCAGGTTGACTGCACATGTTACAACTTACAGGGACCCAGGTTTGAGTCCCTGGTCCCCATTTGTAGGGGGAAAACTTTGCGAGTGGTGAAGCTGCATGTGTTTCTCTGTCTCTCTCCCTCTCTATCATTCCCTTTCTTCTTGATTTCTGTCTATCCAATAAAGATAATTTTGAAAATTAACTGAAGAATTAACACATGTGAGAACTACTTTCTCACTGTTATCTTCTCAAATTTTTTTATTATTATGGAAAAGTCATTTAAAATTTATACCTCTAACCCTGACTTCTCTCCATAAATACAAAATGATGTCCTCTCTTGAAAACATCTCTACTGGTATATTCAACAGGTTTATCAACAACCACACTTTCTAGACCAGACTCTCACTTCTACTCTTCTATTTCCCATCTCAGCTGATTTCTCTGAGCAAGAAACTTTGGAAGTATCCTAGTTTCTCTTCTTCTTTTACTACACACACACACACACACACACACACACACACACACACACACACACACACACACTTTCAATCCTATATGCCTTATTATCATATACTAGGAGTCTGGCCATTTTTCATCTTCTCTTAGATACCACATCAGCTAAAACACTGTCCTGACTCTCTGCCCTTTTCAGTGGTCTCTGTGTTGGATCTTGCACCATTAATGAGTAATTCCTCCACACAATGGCGACTGGTCTTCCTTTCTTTCTTCATCTGGGCTATAAGTCCCTTCAAGATCTGGTCTTTAGCTAGTCCCCAGAGCTCTTTTCTTCTTGTGTGGACTCTTTTTTTTTTCCGCCTGGACTAACCTGCTTACTGCTTCTTGAACATATCAGAGAGATGGCCACGTGGGGATGTTTTCTTCTATTTCACTATCTGGAGCACCTCTCTCCCAGAACTTAGTGTGGACCACTGCTTTGCTCATTTCTTCTCTTGGTTCAGACTCCACTTCCAGAAAGAGAACTTCTGCAGGGCTGGGGAGCTAGTATGATGATTATGCAAAGAGACTTAAATGGTTGAAACTTCCAAGTCCCAGGTTCAACTTCCAGCACCACCATAAACCAGAGATGCTCTGGGCTCTCTCTTTTCAATACAATTAATAAATGAATAAATAAATAACATTAAGAAAAAGAAAGAGAACTTTTCTGATGGCACCCTTGATCATCTGAGTTTAATTCCCCTCTTCTACCCATCTTATGTTTTATATTTAGTTATTTATGCAACTCCTAATGACCTCCCCTCAATGGTACATACATTTCCTGAGGATAAGGTCTTTGCCTATCTAATTCTTTGCTGCAAGCCAACATCCGGAGCCATTTGTAGTGTGATAACAAGAGCTCAATAAATATTTGATGGATGAATTAATTCTAATTCTTGAAGGCTGTAATCCATCTTCAACTTCCCACTTGTCACAAGGTCCTTCGGAGTCTCTCTTGGGCTGGTTCAATGATCACTTATTGATGCGAACTGCCCGTGTCTCTCATGAAGCTACTCACTCCCCACCATTGCTGTATAAAGGAGGTCACTGGTGAGACGGGAGCTGGTGAACTCCAAAGCACTAAGCACATGCCATTTGCCCCCCAGTCCCACTGTGATCTCTGTGATGACACTAATTAGTCTTCTTTCCACGCTCAGCCCATGCACAGGGGCCTCTAACTGATCTTCCAGTTTACAAACTCTCCCCCAGACTATTTATTCTGAGTCTTGCTGCCATTTAATCTTCTTAAAGCATTGCTGTAAATAACTTCCTTTCCTAGGCAATATATATATATTGCTGTCCAATTTCTGACCACATGAAAACAAACTCTTTGGCTGGTAAACAAGACCAGCCCTAACCTCGCTCCAGATTGTTTTTCTCCTCTCTCTCTCTCTCCCTCTCTCTTTTCTCTCTCTCTCAACCTGTGGAAACTGTTTTTAATCCAGACTACTTCCATTTTCCTAGGCGTAAGTGCCTTGCCCCTACCTTTCCTTCCCTCATTATCTCCCTCTAATAAGATTGCTTCCTGCCAAGCTTCTCAGAACCTCACACCGAGGCCCAGGATATAGCATAGTGGATTGGACTGTCAAGCATGAAATCCTCAGTTCAATCCCTGGGAATGCACATACCAGAGTGATGCTCGCTTGTTTTCTTTCTCCTAAGTATACAAATAAATGTCAAAACAACAAATAATAATATATAAATAACTTACACTTTGTGGCCTCAGAACAAGTGAATGTCATGATGCTTCTGTCCCTCCTGGTTTTTCCACTTAAAGGTGATTTTTTTTTTTTTTTTTTTTTTTTGCCTCCAGGGTTATTGCTGTGGCTCAGTGTTGGCAGTGGGACTCCACTGTTCCTGGCAGCCACTTTTTCTGTTTTATTTTATTGGATATGTCAGAGAAAATTGAGAGGGCAGAGAAGAGAGAGAGGATAGAGAGAAAGATGAACACCTGCTGACCTGCTTCACCATTCATGAAGTGTCTCCCCTGCAGGTGGGGAGCAGGGGACTTGAACCTGGATCCTTGTGCTTAGTACTATGTGGGCTTAACCGGGTGCTCCACCCCCTAGCCCCCTAGGTGATCTTTCTTGTTCTACATGCTTGCAAGCATTTAGTTCTTTCTATTGATGGTGCACTCTTTATCCTCCACCCTACCTTTCCCTAAAGGAGGAAGAAAGAAGAATTCAAGAGGTTCTTTTAACATCTTTTCATTGTTCTGGTTTGGAAGGCAGGAGAGGTCAATCTCTGCTTTTCTGAACTTCTCTGATTGTTCCTCACTCTAGTGGTGATAGGGTATGTGGTTGTCTCCCTGGTGTCTTTTATCTGCCAACAATCAGCTTGCATTCATGTTCTCTGACTACTTCCTTATCCTGGAGTTCCTGAGACAAGCTTTATAGAAGCCTGCCTTTCTGAGTGGGCACTGGAAGGAAGTTGTGGAAAGACTACCTTTGCAACAGGTGAAGCAACACTCTTTATTCTAGCCTTCCTGAGTGATCAGGCTGATACTTTGGCTTCTGTGCATCTGACTCTTTCATAATTAGTTCTGGGTCCTGAAGAGGGACTACTACTTCTCTTACCTCTGCTTCTCTCAAATCCCCCCCCCCCCCACACACACAATTCTCTCTTTCTTTTCAAGGTACCACTGCTGATATGATATCCCCATTTTTGCACTTCATAGGCAATAGAAAACTAATCAATAGAAAGTGCACCCCCCCCTTAAAAGTATGTATTTCATGAGCAAGAAACAGAGAGAAATAGAGGCTGAGGGAGACCACAGTGCTCGCTCCCAGATATGACTGTAGTGATTCAACCTGGGACCTTACAGTGCCTGCCCTGCACTCTACTGCTGTGTGACTTCCGTGGTCACTGAAGTAAAGGTTTTTGATTGTGATCTGTTTCTCTTTTACTCTTCTTAATCTCAGTTGCTTAAGTGAATCCTTTCCTCCCACCCTCTATTAGTCAGTGCAACCAGCTCTTGCAGAATTTGAACCAGCAGACTTTTCATTTCTCTTCTCTTCTTCTCTTTTTTTAAACAAATTTTTTTTCTTTACTGGGGGCGGGGAATGAATGATTTACAATCAATGGTAAAAACAGTAGTTTGTACATGTGTAACGTTTCTCAGTTTTCCACATAACAATTCAATCCCCTCTGGGTTCTACTCCTCTGTCATGTTCCTGAACCCTTCCTCCCACCCCAGAGTCTTTTACTTTGGTGCAGTACACCAACTGCAGTACAAATTGTGCTCTGTGTTTTCTTATTTATCAACTTCTTAAAAAAACCATTATTATTAGTGATATAATAATGGTCAACAAGATGGGTTAGGAGGGGGTACAATTCCACACAATTCTCACTACCAGAGTTCCATATCCCACTTCTTACATTGGAAGTTTCCCTATTCTTTATCTCTCTGGGGGTATGGGCTAAAGACCTTTATGGGGTGCAGAAGGTGGAAGGTCTGGCTTCTGTAATTGCTTTTCTGCTGGATATGGGCATTGGCAGGTTGCTCCATACCTCCAGCCTGTTTCTGTCTTTCCCTAGTGGGGCAGGGTTCTGGAGAGATGGGGTACCAGGACACATTGGTGAGGTTGTCTGCCCAGGGAAGTCAGGTTGGTGTCATGGTAGTATTTTTCAACTTCTGTCTATTTTACTTTCTTCATTTTAGCTTGGATGGAGCTATTTGTTCTGCCACTGTACACATGTAAAATCTTCTTATCACAAAGAAAACTGTGTTCAAATTCATTAGGAAAGATGAGAATATCATACTTTAAAGGTGCACAAAATTCTTCAGTGAGACATATATAAAAACTATAATTTTCCTATAGGCTCCTGTGATGAATGTGGGCTCCAGGTCAAATCAACGGGGTTTACAGTTAACAATATTTATACTCTTTTCCCATATTTGGAAGCTACTCTGCCCACATCCAGCTTTCTATTTCTATTTCCAAATCTGATGCCATCTCCCCAGACAATAACTTTGGTCCACCTGTATTTATCTGTTGGGCTCAGACAAAAATGAGTAAGGTCCTGGGCCCCTTGGAATATAACTTAAATAGACCTACTAGCTTTTTCTAAAATGGAGACCCAAAATCTCATCTGTTATATTCTTACCTTTAGGTTTCTGATTATTAAACAATTTGTTCTACTTTATATCTTAATACTTTTGTAGTCACCAAGTTGTAATGCTACCATAACACCAACCCAACTTCCCTGGACAGACAACCTCACCAATATACCCTGCAACCTCACCTCCCCAGATCCCTGCCCCTCTAGGGAAAGATATGGGCCACAGATCAGATCAAATCGATGGGGTTTAGAGTCAACAATATTTATGCTCCTTTCCCGTATTTGGGAGCTACTCTCTTCCCTGATCCAGCTTTCTGGTCCTTCTTCCAGCCATGACATCATCTCCCTAGACAATAACTAGGATCCACCTGTATATCAGATTTCAGGCTCAGGGGGGAAAAAAGAAAAAAAAAAAGACTAGTATAGCTACAGGCCCTTTGGAATATAACTAAAATATGCCTACTAGCTATCTACAGAACAGAAACAACCCTCCAACTCTTCATCTGCACTATTCCAGCCTTTAGGTTCATGATTAGTCAGCAACTTGTTTGGCTTTATATGTTAACTGTCTTTTCAGCCACCAGGTTCCAGATGCTCGCATGATGTGAACTGGAATTCCCCTGGACAGACAACCCCACCAATGTGTCCTGGAGATCTCATTCCCTTGAACCCTGCCCCACTAGGGAAAGAAAGAGGCAGGCTGGGAGTGTGGATCAACCTGTCCAATGCCCATGTTCAGAGGGGAAGCAATTACAGAAGCCAGACCTTCCACCTTCTGCATTCCACAATGACCTTGGGTCCATACTCCCAGAGGGTTAAAGAATAGGAAAGCTGTCAGGGGAGGGGATGGAATACGGAGTTCTGGTGGTGGGAATTGTGTGGAGTTGTACCCCTCTTATCCTATGGTTTTGTCAGTGTTTCCTTTTTATAAATAATAATAATAAAAGAAACAGGCTGGGAGTATGGATCAACTTGCCAGTGGCCATGTCCAGCAGAGAAACAATTACAGAAGCAAGACCTCCCACCTTCTGCATCCACTCTCCCAGAGGGATAAAGAATAGTGAAGCTTCTAATGGAGGGGTTGGGATACAGAACTCTGGTGGTGAGAATTGTGTGGAATTGTACCGATCTTATCCTACAGTCTTGCAGATCATTAGTTGTTGGGCATTACGCCAGCTCCCCCCCTGCTGCATTGCTTGATGCCATGGTCTACTTGCATCATCATTGTTTTGCCTGAGACCTGCCCTGCCTGTAGGGTATTCGTTTATCCCATTGGTTAGAACCTTCGCAACAGCTGCTATGGAAGCTTTCTACTTTCAAGCTCTGTTCTTTTCTCCACCCCCTCTCCTAGCCATTTCCTTTTCCCACTTGCCACTTCCGGATAAAGACATATATAAAAAGCATTGTCTCTGATCAGTAAAGACATTGCTTTGCGTTCCTACTCAGCCACGAGTTCCTGGTTTCTTCTCTCTCCAGTGCTCAACCCGACAATTAGTAATTCATTAATAATAATAATAAAACTATCATTTTTTAACAGCATCTGTAACTAACTTGTGCTGCACCATGGTCCTTCCGTGTTGTCCTGGCAAAAGCTCTTGTTGCTCCGTAAACTCTTTAGGGTCGTTGGGCTTCTAGGTATTTAATTCTGATTCCCAGAAGATACTGTAGCCACTGCTCACTGAGCTGCCATCCACATTGCAGTCTTGTTGGGATGTAAATGTTTCTTGCTGCATTTCAAGTTCTTTAGAGTCAAGGTAACTTATAACAGATTCATTTCTCTCATTATTTTCAGAAAGAAAAAAAAAAACCATGACTTTCTGCAGATGTTTCTTTGTCTAAAGAATTGTCATAGGAAGCATCACTGCTCTGTAACTTGACTATTTTTTTTTTTTTTTTTTTGCCTCCAGGGTTATTGCTAGGGCTCAGTGCCTGTACTATGAAACCCACTGCTCCTGGTGGCCATTTTTTCCATTTTTGTTGTACAGGACAGAGAGAAATTGAGAGAGGAGAGGTTGGGGTTCTAGGACACATTGATGAGATTGTTGAGAAATCAAGATAGAGAGGGGGAGAGAAAGACAGACACCGGCAGACATTTCACAGCTTGTGAAGTGAGTCCCCTGCAGGTGGGGAACCAGGTGCTCAAACTGGGACCCTTGTGCAGGCCCTTGTGCTTTATACTATGTGTTCTTGACCCAGTGTGCCCTGCTTCAGCACTCATAAAGTTTTTCCCTACAGGTAGGGACCAGGGGCTTGAACCTGGGTCCTTGCATATTTTAATGTATGTGCTTAACCAGGTGTGCCACTGTCTGGCCCCCTTATTATTATTATTTTTACCCAGAGCTGCTCAGCTCTGGCTTATAGTGGTGCAGGGACTTGAACCTGGGATCTCTGGTGACTCAGTCAAGAAAGACTTCTGCGTAAGCATTATGCCATCTGCCCTACCCTCTGTCAATATCAGCTTCTAATGCAAGGGAACATGAAACAATAGAGAAAGCTCTGGAGAAGCTGACATTAGGAAACCTGGATAAAGAGTCCTTGTTCTATTCTATCAGCACTGTAGCTGTGAAAATGTAGTGTAGTCTCTCCCATTTCTAGCTGACTTGTCTATCTATCGGAGATGGAATGAACCTGCATTTAATGACAGTGTTATAAATGACCACATCCACTAGTAAGGGCTTAACGTCATGCTTATAGTAAAACTGTGAGCTAGTACTAATATTGAGGAAATTATTACAGCACCATCTATGTCCCAGGGTTGTTGTGAGGAGTGTGTGTTTGTGTGTGTGTGTGTGTGTGTGTGTGTGTGTGTGTGTGTGTGTAATGGCAGGGCTTGATAAATAGTTGCTGAGTAGGCATAATGGAAAAGTTACACACTGTAGCCTACTATAAGAATACTTCAGCTTTATGAATAGACAGGGACTCTAGGTCAGATTGATGGGGTTTACTGTTAACAATATTTATATGCTTTTTCCATATTTGGGAGCTACTCTATTCCCTGATCCAGCTTTCTATTCCTATTTCCAACTCTGCCACCATCTTCCCAGAAATTTTCTTAGTCTATCTGCATGTTAGTTATATGGCTTGGCAAAAATTACCGAAATCAAGAGCCCCTTGGAATATATCTAAAATAGACTTCTCAGCTTCTTCCCACATGAAGACTCCACATCTCATCTGCTCTCTTCCTACCTTTGGGCTCCTGATTATTAAATGATTTATCTTGCTTTATATCTTACCACTTTCCAGCCATCAAATTGCAGACCTTACTATGATTACATCCTGAATTCCGTAGGCAGGCAACCTCACCAATGTACCCTGGAAGCCCACCTCCTCAGAGACCTAGGGAATGGTAGGAACAGGCTGGGGGTATGGGTCAACCTGTCAACACCCATGTTCAGCAGAACAGCAAGTTCTGCACCTCATAAAGGTCTTTGATCCATAATCCCAGAGGGATAAAGAATAGGGAAACTTCTAGTGGAGGGGATGGGATATAGAACTCTGATGGTGGGAATTATATGGAATTGTACCCCTCTTATCCTACAATCTTGCCAATCATTATTAAATCACTAATATAATAAATTAAAAAAAAATAGAAAAAATGCTTCAGCTTCTTATGGTTTTTCAACAAAAATAGACTAACTAAGATACCTTTCAGAGCCAGGTGGTGATTCACTTGTTTAAGTCCATACATTATAGCGCACAAGGACCCAGGTTCAAGCCCCTGATCCCCATCTGCAGAGGGAAAGCTTCATGAGTGGTGAAGCAGGGCTACAGGTGTCTCTCTGTCTCTTTCCCTCTTTATCTCCCCCTCCCTTCTCAGTTTCTCTCTGTCTCTATCAAATAAGTAAATAAAATAAAAAAATAATGAAGACACCTTTGTATGAGAAGGAAGATGCTCAAAAGTGTGTTCCCCCACCAAGAAGTTAGGATCTTTAGAAAATATAGACATCTGTAGAGCAAGGAAACTGACTGAACTTGACACGTCAGGCATTGAATACTCCAAGATAGGGTCCTAAGCAGCCCACCACCTTCCTCCTGTTAAATATGATCCCTTTAGTTAGAATTTGTGGGAAGATTTTAGAAGAATATAAAAGAAGAATTAGAGAAAAATGAGAGCCTGAATATGGGGTGGAGGGGTTTGCATGGAGGGGTAGCTAATTTCTTCCCTTCCTTCCTTCCTTCCTTCCTTCCTTCCTCCCTCCCTCCCTCCCTTCCTCCCTCCTTTTCCTCTTTTCCCTCCATCCTTCCCTCCTTCCTTCCTATTTGCCTCCAGGGTTATCACTGGGATGTGGTGCATTACTACACACCCACTGTTCCTGGCAGAATGCCCCCCCCCATTTTTATTGGAGAGGACAGAGAGAAATTGAGAGAAAAGGGCAAGATAGAAAGGGAAAGAGAAAGAGAGATACCTGCAGTCCTGAAGATCTGCTTCACTATCTTTGAAACATCCCCCTGCAAGTGGGGAGTCAGGGGCTTAAGCCAGGATTCTGAAGTGGTCCTCGTGCTTACCACTATGTGTGCTTAACCAAGGGCATCACCGTCCAGCCCCAGGAGCCACTATTTTCCAACTAGTGCAAAAACAATTTTGCTGCTTTAATATCTGGGTCCTCTGTGTTGGTGTGAATAATCTAGCACTGCTATACCTCCCTCCCCACAACTGAATCTTATATTCCTAAAGCACTTGCTTTTTCTTCTCTTTATTTGGAGGGGGGAAGTTATTGGTTTATAGTTGACAGTAAAATACAGTAATTGGTACATGTGTAACATACATGTATACATAACACTCTAGCCCCCTTCCACCCTATCCCAGAATCCTTTACATTGGTAGAATACACCAAATCAAGTCCAAGTTCTACATTGTGAACTAGAGCACTTTCTAAAAAAAAAAAAAAGTGTATCCATGGAAAGAGAAAGACCATATCTTCTGCACACGCTTCTCTTTTTAATTTTTATATATATATTTATTTATTTATTTATTCCCTTTTGTTCTTGTTGTTTTATTGTTGTAGTTATTATTGATGTCGTCTTTGTTGGATAGAACAGAGAGAAATGGAAAGAGGAGCGGAAGACAGAGAGAGGGAGAGAAAGAGACCTGCTTCACCACCTGTGAAGCAACTCCCCTGCAGGTGGGGAGCCGGGGGCCCAAACCTGGATTCTTATGCCAGTCCTTGCACTTTACTACTGCCCGACTCCTCATATGCTTCTTTTATTTACTGCCCATCCTAAATGCACAAACGCCATGCTCTTTGCTTGAAGTCACCATCTGCCAGTGAACTGGGTCAAAGACCAAACCCCAGGAGCTCCACATGGGAAGGGTGCTAGTATCATGCCATGGGTCTATAAAAGGCAGGCTTCTTTTGGAAATGGGTGGGTAAGTTACCAGTTGCATCAGCCTCCACTGCAGTTGCTCTTGACATTATTTATTGCAACTTTATTCCAGCAGCATCTTCTCCATTCTTGGTAGATAGGAAGCTGGACTTCAAATCCACAGTTAGTAATATTACTTACAATTGTGTAGTAGGGGCTCTGCACCATTTGCGTGAAAGCAGCTTGAAGATCAGTGAGAAACTTGGATTGATTTATGTATTTGTTTATTTTAGTTGTCAACAGTGTTTCACTGCTCCCAGCTGACTTTTTCAGATATAGAAAGAGAGAGACAGGGAATCCCAAGTCCACCAGGACCTGAAGTATTTATCACTAGGAACCTTGTTTTTGTACCATCACTGAAAGGGAAATGAGTCTGGAAAACACCAGAGGAAGCCAAGCACTGTTTTCCTTACCAGAGAGAAGAGGAAAAAAGCAAAGACACTTGGAATTTGTAATTGGTGTGACTAGGAAAGGAAGTGAAGGCAGGAATATAAAAAATGGGCAAAAAGGGGCCAGGTGGTGGCGCACCTGGTTAAGCACACACATTACAGTGTGCAAGGACCCAGGTTCAAGCCCCTGGTTCCCACATGCAGGGGGAAAGCTTCACAAGTGGTGAAGCAGGGCTGCAGGTGTCTCTCTGTCTCTGTCCCTCTCTATACCCCCCTCAATTTCTCTCTGTCTCTATCCAGTAATAAATAAATAAAATATTTTTAAAAAATGGGCAAAAAAGGAGCAAAAAATAAAGATGTAGAATTATAGATACAAAGTCAGCCCACATCTGAAACCTTGGGAGTACTACTGCAGTTTCCGGAGGAGAGGATGGGGTCACAGAACTCTAGTGGTAAAAAAGTTACGGAATTACACCCCTGTTACCTTATTATTTTGTAAGTGAATATTAAATCACTAATACAAAAATAAAAAAGAAAGGAAAGAGACCGGGCTAGAGAGAAATAGATTGTAGGAAAGGACGGGGGAAGACAGCATCATGGTTATGCAAATGGAGTCTCATGCCTGAGGATCAGTTACCCTATACTACCATAAACCAGAGTTGAGCAGTGCTCTGGGAGAGAGAGAGAGAGAGAGAGACTACAGCACTGAAGCTTGAACCTGGCTCAAGTTCATGATAGAGGAGGCCCACTATCCAGGTGAGTAATGGAGTAATCCTGCCAGCTCTGATTAGTTTTTTTTGTTTGTTTGTTTTGTTTTTACGTGTTACTATAATGAATTGGGTCTTAGCACACCTCTGAGTAACTCTTCTATGATCTATAATGATATGGTAGATGTCACAAAAAATTCAGTGGCTTCTCAGGGATTTAGAATTGAGAAATCAGAGACAGGGAGAGGAAACGAGGGTCGACCATGGCTGTTGCTATCATATTCCTTCCTTCCTTCCTTCCTTCCTTCCTTCCTTCCTTCCTTCCTTCCTTCCTTCCTTTCTCTATCTTTCTATTTCCTTCCTCTTTCTTTCTTTCTTTCTTTCTTTCTTTCTTTCTTTCTTTCTTTCTCTTTCTTTCCTTCTTTCTCTCTTCTTTTTTGCCTCCAGGATTATTTCTGGGGCTCAGTGCTGGTACTGTGAGTCCATGACTCCTAGAGCCATCCCCCACCCCCCATTTTATTGGCTAGGACAGAGAGAAATTGAGAGAGGAGGGGGGAGATAGGGGAGAAAGAGAGACACCTGCAGATGTGCTTCACCACTTGTGAAGCGACCCCTCCTCCAGGTGGGGAGCAGGGACTCCAACCTAATCCTTGCACGGGTCCTTGCACTTAGTACTATGTGCACTTAACCAGGTGTGCCACCACCCAGTCCCTGAGGTCTCTTTCTAAGTGAAACACTCATGAAAAATGGTCTAAGCTGATCAGCACAAGTGGCTTTCAAGATCCATTTATTGGGTAGTTTATATGAAAGCTCTTACTGAAAACTATACTAGGGTTTTACAGAGAAATGAATCTCTCTCTCTCTCTATTTATCTATCATCTATATCTATCTCCGTCTATCATTTATCCCTAGCATATAACTCTTTATCTATCATCTGTCATCTCTATCATCTAGCTAGCTATCATCTAGAAATTCCTTATCTAATTGTCCATCGATATACTTATATATCCACCATAATCTTATCTATGTATCTGTCAATAATATTTCGACTTATCTATGCACCATCCATCCATCCATCACAAATCTATCGTCTATATATCTCTCTTTACTTCTCTATAAACCATCTATCATCTATCTGTTTCTTAGGGGATTTATATAGATCATCTCTGAGTCATTTATTCACCTCTGTTTTTTTTTTTTTTAACACAATTCAATGAATTCTCTGCATCCAGTTCTCTGAGAATTATAGGTAGACCTGATGCTGTGCAGAGAAGGACTTTACTTGTCCATTTCTCTGGAAGGAATCTGGCAGAGGAAGAAACATGCAGAGAAAGGGGTGATATGTGCGGCCTCTCTGATGACTTGGCCTTACTGGTGCAGAACACCTGAAAATAAACTTTTTTGAAGGACTGTCTAGAGACTTTGTTAATACTGTTAAGATTACTGTGCAAGGACTGAGTGGTGTCATAACCGCTTGAGTACAGGCCCAGGTCCCCACCTGCATAGGAAAAGCTTCACAAGTAGTGAAGTGTCTCTCTTTGTATCTCTCCCTCTCTATCTTTCCTTCCCCCTTGACTTCTCTCTGTCTTGTCAAATAAAATAAAAAAAAAAAAGTAAAAAGGAGTCAGGCTGTAGCACAGCAGGTTAAGCTCAGGTGGCACAAAGCACAAGGACCTGCATGAGGATCCCGGTTCGAGCCCTGACTCCCCACCTGCAGGGGAATCGCTTCACAAGCGGTGAAGCAGGTCTTCAGGTGTCTATCTTTCTCTCCCCCTCTCTGTCTTCCCCACCTCTCTCCATTTCTCTCTGTCCTATCCAACAACTACGACAACAATAATAACTACAACAATAAAACAACAAGGGCAACAAAAGGGAATAAATAAAATAAATATTTAAAAAAAAAGAAAGAAAAAGAAAAAGGTCACCTGGACTGGTGGGTTTGTTGTATAGACACCAGGGTTTGTTGTATAGACACCAAGCCCTAGGAATAACTCTCATGCTAATTAAAAAAAAACACATTTAACTAAATATCATTTGCAAGAAGATTTCAGGACTGTGAACTGCAACCAGCAGTTCAAGGCAGTGAATCAAAAAGGCCTAATGAGTCTTATCTAGGGTAACATTAAAACCACAGACCTAGATTGTGGTTGTTAGATAATGGTCAGGATATCTTAGAAAAGAAGAAGTTTACTTACAAGCTCTAGAAACTATGGAGCAACCTTGGGCCACAGGGAGGTTGCAGGACAAGAGAGAAAGGGTATGCATCGGGTACCCTGCTTTTCCTGGAGTCAAGATAATGTATACATGTATGTATATGTATAATATATATATTAGACAGAGACAGAAAGGCAGCGGGAAAGAGCCCGCCTTCCACTTCAGTGCAGTGGAAGGCGGGCTCAGTTTTGGGCTGGGCACATGGTAAAGCAGCACACTGGCCAGGTGAGCTGTGTTGCCAGCCCCTAAGCTTGATCCTCTTTTTCTTAAATAAATTTTTATGATTTTTTAATCCCCTTTTGTTGCCCTTGTTGTTTTATCGTTGTAGCTATGATTGTTGTTGTTATTATTGATGTCGTTGGATAGGACAAAGAGAAATGGAGAGAGGAGGGGAAGACAGAGAGGGGGAGAGAAAGACAGACACCTGCAGACCTGCTTCACCGCTTGTGAAGCGACTCCCCTGCAGGTGGGGAGCCGGGGGCTCGAACCGGGATCCTTACAGCGGTTCTTGCGCTTTGCACCACCTAAACTTAACCCGCTGCGCTGCTGCCCAACTCCCGATTTTTATGATTTTTAAAATTTTTTAATTTTTTTTATATTTATTTATTCCCTTTTGTTGTCCTTGTTTTTATTGTTGTAGTTATTATTGTTGTTGTTGACGTCATTGTTGTTGGATAGGACAGAGAGAAATGAAGAGAGGAGGGGAAGACAGAGAGGGGGAGAGAAAGATAGACACCTGCAAACCTGCTTCACCGCCTGTGAAGCGACTCCCTTGCTGGGGAGCTGGGAGCTCCAACCGGGATCCTTATGCCGGTCCTTGCGCTCTGCCACCTGCGCTTAACCCGCTGTGCTACAGCCCGACTCCCGGTTTTTGTGATTTTTAAAATTATCTTTATTTATTGGACAGAGACAGCCAGTAATTGAGAGGGAAGGGGATGATAGTGAGGAAGAGAGACAGAGAGACACCTGGAGCCCAGCTTCGCCACTTGTAAAACTCTTCCTCTGCAGGTGGGGACCTGGGGCTTGAAATTGGGTCCTAGTGCACTATAATGTGAGTGCTTAACCAAGTGTGCCATCACCTGGCCCAGGCCAGATTCCTTAATAAGCTCCCTGTTTCATGCTCAATATGTTGCATCTGTTTTTCAGTTGGCAGAATGTTTTAAGGATTTTTAGGCTGGTATGGTAGTTCAGTGGTAGGAAATAAGCCTCACATGTATAAAAAGTGGTGGGGGGCCAGGTTCAAACGCCCAGTTCTCATCTACATGGGGAAAGCTTTGCGAGTGGTGAAGAAGGGCTGCAGGTATCTCTCTGTCTCTCTCCTTCTCTATCACCCCATTCCCCCTTGATTTCTGGCTATCTCTATCCAATAAATAAACAAAGATAATAGAAACATTTAAAAAGGAAGATTTTTTTTAAAAAGGTGCTGGGTTCCATTCCCAGCATAAACAAACAGACAGACCAGACAGACAGACATTTTCATTTTCAGATTCAAATGGCTTCATTAGCTGAAAGCATTCCCCCTCAGATCCGGGACTAGAAAGAGCTGTCCACTATCACCATTACTCTTCAACATAGTGTTGGAAGTTCTTGCCATAGCAATCAGGCAAGAGAAAGAAATCAAAGGAATACAGACTGGAAGTGAAGAAGTCAGGCTCTCACTATTTGCAGATGATATGATAGTATACATAGAAAAACCTAAAGAATCCAGCAGAAAACTACTGGAAGTTATTAGGCAATATAGCAAGGTATCAGGCTATAAAATCAGTGTACAAAAATCGGTGGCATTTCTTTATGCAAACACTAAATCTGAACAAGAAGACAACAGTCCCATTCACTGTTGGAGCAAAATCAACAAAATACCTAGGAATAAAGTTGATCAAAGAAGTGAAAGATTTGTATACTGAAAACTATGAGTCACTATTCAAGGAAATAGAAACTGATACCAAGAAATGGAAAGACATCCCACACTCAAGGATTGGAAGAATAAATATCATCAAAATGAATATTCTCCCTAGGGTCAAATGGCTTCATTAACAGAGCCAGCTACTTGGTTTCTCTGTAGCTAACAGATCTGCCCATAGCAGACAGAATTGGCTCATGCAGCCAGAGGTTGGAATGGAGTTGGGGCCACTCCTTGGAACCAGTCGAGTTTTTCTTGTCTGCGCTGCCTCTCTATTATCTGTCTCCCATTTTCATTTTCTGTTGCCAAGTAACAAAGCATTGCGAACTCAGGAGCTTATAACAACACTCATCTACTTGCTCACTGCCCTGTGGGCGACAGGTCTGGGCACAGCAGGGCTGTGGTTTCTGCTCCAGGATTCTTGGCAGCTGCTCGCTGATGGGTGGACTAGGTTGCCAGCCCACCTGGAACCTGGGATCCTTTTCCAAGCCACACGGATGGCCAGAATTCAGTTCTTGGTGGTGTCAGACCTGAGCGGCCCCCACCCTTGGTCTTTCTTAGTAGAGAAGCTCTCAATTCCTGTTAGCTACTGTGTTCCCCTTCTTTTCCAAGCCAGTTGTGGAGAAGGGACAACAGGCACCAAGTCCCAGTGCTCCCTGGAAGAAACTCAGTCCCCCTGAAGGACTCACCAGGCTTAGTTAGGCATATCTACATCTCTGTCTCTTTGGGTTAAGCCTGCTGTTTCAAAGATGGGGGCTGGGGGAATCAAATCTCCAAGTCTTTGATCCATTTTGAGTTAATTTTGGATCAGAAACTATAAAATACATAGAAAAACATATTGATGAAACATTTAATATTAACATTAAAAATGTATTTGGAGACTCCACCCCATGGGCAAGGGAATGAACACAGAATGAAAAAAAAATGAACATATGGGATTATATCAAATTTTAAAAGCTTCTACACATCAAAAGAAAATTCCATAAGGACAAACAGGAAACCCAGCAAAGGAGAAAAGATATTTGCACACTGCGTTCCAGACAAGTGGCTGATATCAAACATCTAAAATGTACTCACACAACTTAACAAAAAGAAAAAGAACAACCCAATAAAAAGTGGGCAGAAGATATGAATAGTTGGTTCTAAAGAAGAGAGAGACATGGCTCACAGACATACGTGGCAATACTCCAATTCTCTCATCATGAGAGAAATGGGAACTAAAACCACACTGAGATTCCACCTCACACCTGTGAGTATAGGCTTCATCAGTAAAACAAGGGAAATGTTGGAGAGGATGTGGAGGAGAGGAATTCTACTGCACTGCTGGTGGGACTGAAAATTGGTGCAGCCAGTATGGAGAACAGTATGCAGTACGGAAAATCCTTAACACACACACACACACACACACACACACACACACACACACACACACACCCTTATGACCCAGCAATTCCACTGCAAGGCATATCCTAATGATATAATAACACTGATTTGAAGGGATACATACACCTCTGTGTTCATAGCAGTTTTTAGTCACAATACCAAAAACCTGGAAACAACCAAATGCCCTTCAATAGATGACTGGATAAAAAAAGTTATGGGACATATACCCAACAGGGTATCATGCAGCAAAAAAAAAAAAAAAAAAAAAAAAAAAAAAAAAAAAAGAAAGAAAGAAAAAAGAAAGAAAAAGAAAAAAGAAAAAAAGATGATACTGTGTTCTTGGGATACAGAAGATGGACTTGGAGAAGGTTATGCACAGTGAAACAAGTGAGAAGGTGAAAGACAACCACGGAATGATTTCACTCACATGCGTAATATAGAGAATTGAGTCTATGAATGTGAAAAGATGTGTCAACCTATATCTAGAACTTTTGGGGAACTATAGTGGTTATCTATGGGGGTGGGGATGGGGATCTTTGGTAACTGGAGTGGTAGAGATAATATTACTGTAAATCATTATTCAATAAAGCTCCAAAGCTCATATATATATATATATATATATATATATATATATATATATAAATAAACAAAAAACAAAGATTGAGGGAGGCAACATCTAACAGAGAAGACCTTCTACAACACAGAAACAGCCAAAGATGGTCACTCTAGATTCACTGTGATCTCTGTGCTGAGGCCCTCAAACAAGGTCATTTTTTTTTTTTTCAGAATCTTACTTTGAATCTACTCTGTTCTTCTGGGAACTGAGGGATCAAGACATCACAGATGCTTCTTTTTTGGGGTTGGGGGGGGTTAAATAAGTTGTAGTTCTTTGTATTACTATTTCTTTTTTTTCTTAATTTTTAAATTTATTTTTTAAAAGGAGACATTAACAAAACTGTAGGATAAGAGGGGTACAACTCCACATAATTCCCACCACCAAATCTCCGTATCCCATCCCCTCCCCTGATAACTTTCCTATTCTTTATCCCTCAGGGAGTATGGACCCAAGGTCATTGTGGGATGCAGAAGGTGGAAGGTCTGGCTTCTGGAATTGCTTCCCTGCTGAACATGGGCGTTGACTGGTCGATCCATACTTCCAGACTGCCTCTCTCTTTCCCTAGCAGGGTGGATCTCTGGGGAAGCAGAGCTCCAGGACATATTGGTGGGGTTGTCTGTCCAGGGAAGTCTGGTCAGCATCCTGCTAGCCTCTGGAACCTGGTGGCTGAAAAGAAAGTTAATATACAAAGCCAAACAAATTGTTGACTAATCATGGACCTAAAGGCTGGAATAGTGAAGATGAAGTATTGGGTGGTACTCACTGCAGACTATTGTGTACTTTTGCTTTCAGGTATATATTTTGTCCTAGTTTATGGGCACATGTGAACATATGCTCTATCTCAGGGGACCTGGTCTATATCTAGGTTTTGAGACTTTGTTAAGAAGTGAACCACCTGGAATGGAATTAGAGAACACTATGAAAGGAAAGATTTCACCTGAGTAATGAAGCTGAAGGGTTGTCACTCCACACTTGAGGTATCTGGACACAGTCTGAAGTGAAGCATGCTGAGGTGGTACTCATTGCATTGATTAGGTTAGGATCAGCGGATGCAATATCATTCGGTATGAATTGAGAGAAGCATGTAGGAAAGTGAGTCCCACCCTAAGGTTCCAGGATTGGGGGAAATATAGGCTCTATAGTGGAAATGTGAGGTTCCTGCTGTCTAAAGGTTCAAGAAGACAATAGTTATTGCTATAATCACATTACTTGGTAATTGGATTAACTTTGAAAAATCCCTTTGTTAGGATTTGCTGTATCATACCCAGTATCATCATAATTTATGTCCTTTGACATTATTTGTATATAGCTGTGCCACCAGTTGCTTCTGTTCTCCCTGGTATAGGCTTTTGAGAGAGTCAACATATCAAAGACTCAAGGGAGGCAACACCTATCAGAGAAGGCCTTCTACAACACAGAAACCGCCAAAGAGGGTCACTCCAAATTCAGCGTGATCCCTGTGCTGAGGCCCTCAAACAAGGTTATTATTATTATTATTATTTTAGAATCTTACTTTGAATCTACTCTGTTCTTCTGGGAACTGGGGGATCAAGACATCACAGTTGCTTCTTTAGAGTTAGGTGGTTTGGGATGCAACCCTTACTATGGTGATGTCAGGCTCTTTTCATTGACCATTCATGCTTCCTTCTTTAATTTTTTGCTTTTATTTAATTATTTTTGCCACCAGGCTTATCTCTGGGGCTTGGTAGCTTCATGACTCCATCATTTCTAATGACTATTTTAGTTTTAGTTTGATAGGGGGATGAGATAGAAATAGAAGGAGAGAGAGATGGAGAGGAGATACATTAACAAACAAACTGCTAGGATGACAGTAAGTTTAGGCAGATCATTACCATTACCTAGCAGCATTAAGTTAAATATTATGATAATATAATTATTGTCAGCTGTCTCAGAATGATGAAATCAGTGCTAATGCAGGACTTGGGGGAGCAAAGATGCTCAATTCCCTACCTCCACTGTTTAATTAACTTGGTAGAACTTGAATGACTGATTGAGGAACTGTCTCAGATGGTCTACATACTCTGTATGTATGTTGCATGTAATGCCACGTTGTTGCATTTTTAAAATAATTTTATTTGGGCAGGGTTAGCAGTTTCCAGTACGGTTGTTGACGCATGAGTACAATTTCTTATCTCCTCACAAGAGGTGTCGGCAGAACACACTCACCTCCAGCTATCACTATCTTTCCCACTATCACACATCAGGACCCCCCAACCCTGACTCCCCAGCTCCCTTCTTTCCTTCCCTCCCCAGAGTCCTTTGCTTTGGTGCAATACGTGGCACACAGCCCAAGTTTTACTTTGTGTTTTCCTTTTCTTGTTCTTGAGTTCTGTAGCATGCTGGGAGAGAGGGCCCCAGGCAGAACACCAAAAAGTTCTCTGGCTCCCCTGTCATCAGATGACACCATGCTCAAGATATTCCAGTGAGTCACCCAGATAAGCTGTAGAAGTTGCTACACATGCAATTGTGCAGAGGACGAGACACACACACAACTGTTAGAGGGACCACATCAGGAGCTGACTGAATGAATGTGGGTGAAGTCTGTAGCCTCCACGCAGACCCAAGAGAACAGAGCTCTTTATAAGGGCCCCAGCCCTTGCCCAGTACGGGCACCTAACTTGAGGACCTCCCTCCCATTTCTCTGTGGGAGCCTTTCTTTATCTCCCCTATTTTCCTACCCATGGAGGGTTATTCTGTTCCTAAGGAACTTGCCTTGTAAAATTTTAATGTCTTACACTCTTTTTCCCTTCATTGATCTCATATACTGCCACCCATTCTTGGGTGCACAGATCACAAGAATTGGAGAAACGAGCAACACTATGAGTGAGATCATCCTGTATTCATCCTTCTCTTTCTGGCTTATCTCATTTAGCAAGATTTCCTCTGGCTCCATCCAAGCTGAGGCAAAGGAGATGAATTCATTCTTAACAGCTGAGTAGTATTCCATTGTCTATCTATAGCACAACTTTCTTAGTCCCTCATCTGTTGTTGAATACCTGGGTTGGCTCCTAGTTTGGGCTATTGTGAATTGTATAGTTATGAACCCAGATGTGTACAGGTCTTTTCAGAGAGTTGCATTTGCTCGCTTTGGATATATCTCCAGGAGAGAAATCACTGGGCCACAGAGTAGTTCTTTTGCTATTTACTCACTAAACCCCTTTCTAGTTGGCATGTGTTGAGACCCACACATGGCAGTTCTACATGAGAAATCCTAGGAAATAAGAAACTAATATCCCCCCCCAAAATAAGAAAATAATATCGCCAAGTTCGATAGTGGCAGACAGCATCAAGGATTGGCAGCCCCAGGGGGACTCCAGAACCAAGTGTGCAGATATCAAGTAAGTGTGCTGGTTATTTACTAAAATTGTATTTTCTTCTACACAGACTTTTGGGAGTCTTGAATAGTCAATTATTACATGTTTATAAAGCTTGCTAATGTCAGGCACTGCTATAAGCTCTCCAGAAGTATTGCTCTTCCGTTCCCCTGGCAATCGCAGGAGGATTGTTTCTGTCTCTCTCCTTCCTGCTTGTAAGCATTTTGCCCAAGGTTGTTATGATATTGTACAGATGTGGTAGAACATTGACAGGTCCCACAAAACATATTTCCATGCAAGTTTTATTTATAGATATCCACCACGTTGCCCCCTCAGGGTATCACCCATTCCCTTGAGAGCTAAAGCCCTAGCAACAATTGCTACAGATGCTTTCTACCTTCCCAAAGTGCCTTGTTCTCTCCACCCCCTTTCCTAGCCAATCCCGTCCCAACTTGTCACTTCTGGAATTTCTCCCATAAAATCCCTCCTGCTTCCGCCTTTATCTCTCTTGCTCTCCTTTTCTCCTTGGTGACCTGACCCAGAGAAGGGCTGCTGCACATAGCGGGAGGCTGCCATTTTGCTAGCTCCATGTGGCCTGAACCACTGTGCTTTCACCCAACTCTGAGGTGTCTGCATGAATAAAGATTTGTGTTCACACTCCGCTCCGATCTCTTCTCTCTTCCCTGTGACACAACCCGACACAAGGTCATACAGTGTCCTCAACAAATAAGGTTTCTACCCTCCATGTCTGGGCCCTGGAATAGACTTTCCCCACTCTTTCATTTCTTTTTTCTTTTGATTTTTCAAATTTCTTTCTTTCTTTTTTTATTGGATAGAGACAGCCAGAAATCAAGAAGGAATGGGGAGATAGAGAGGGAGACAGAGAGTTACCTGCACCTTTCATTCACCACTTGTGAAGCTTTCCCCTTGCAGGTGGGGACTGGGGACTTGAACCCAGGTCTTTGTGCACTGTAATGTGTGTGATAAACTAGTTGTGCCACCATCTGGCCCCAATTTTTAAAATTTCTTTAATTATCTTTATTTATATAGGCATCCAGAAGTCAAGAGGAAAGGGGGGTGATAGAGAGGGAGAGAGACAGAGAGACATCTGCAACACTGCTTCACCACTTGCAAAGCTTTCCCCCTGCAGGTGAGGACCAGGGGCTTTAACCTATTTATTTTTTAATTAAGGAAAGGTATATAGAGAAAATATAAAGAGAAAGAAGAACCAGAGCATGTCTCTGTTTTGGCTTATGGTGGTGCTGGAGATTGGACCTGGGACCTCTGAGCCTCAGGCAGGAAAGTATTTTTTAAAAAACAAAACAAAACTTTATTTAATTTTATAGGACAGAGAGAAATTAAGAGGGGGATAGATAAGGAGACAGAAACAGAGAGAAGTTGAGAATGGGAGGAATGACAGAAAGGGAGAGAGATAGACACCTGCAACACCACTTCACCACTTGTGAAGCTTTCCCCTGCAAGTGGGGTCTGGGGGCTTGAATCCAGATCCTTGTGCATGGTAACATCTGGACTTAACCAGGTGGGCCACTTCCCACCACCTTCTTTTATTTTTTATTCTTATTTATTAAAAAAAATATTTATTAATTCCCTTTTGTTGCCCTTGTTTTTCTTATTTTTGTAGTTATTATGTTGTTGTTATTGCTGTTGTTGTTGTTGTTGAATAGGACAGAGAGAAATAGAAAGAGGAGGGTGTTATTTTGTGGCAGTGGGACGAGGAGGAGAGAGGGAAATAAGGTCCTGTGCGGAGAGGGAACACAGTTCTTTATTTGCGCGGGCATCTCAGGGTTGGGTGAGAGTGCAGCGGTTCGGGCCATGTGGAGCTAGCCAAAAATGGCCATCCCCCACTACGCGCACCGCCCTTCCATCACTGAGGTAAAAAATGGGCAGGAAGGGGGGTGGAAGTAGGAGGGCTTTTTATAGGGCAACAGCCAGGAGTGACGTGTCGGGACAGGATTGGTTGGGAAAGAAACTTGAGAATACCTTATTAGCTCTTGTGGGAAGTGGCAGAGCCTGAGGGGACATCTGCACAGCATCTCCCCCTTTTCCTTTGTATTTAATGGACACAGTATCGGAAATATAGAGTGGAGCAGGCTTAAATGTTTTTAAGGAATGCCGTGCTCAGGTGGGAAGATGTAGGACGTTTTTGTGGGGGAGGGAAGACTTACATGACCGCCAGCCTTGTGAGATTCATGTGTCTTCCCCATGCTCAACCCCTCTTTAGAGAGAGAGACTTACCTGGAGGGACTCATCTCATAGGTTAAGCTCTGCCAGGCTCCATCATCTCCTCACAATATTTATACATCTTTCCCTATCATTCTATCTAGTCATCACATTAAGATGGTTCAATATCTGTAAAAGACTCTATCTGTGACAGAGGAATAGTAGTGTAGGGGTGAGCAGAAACCTTTTGGGCATAAACCTGAATGCTATAACAAAACAGGAAGGGACAAGTAGGGGAGCAGTAAGAGCCAGTGTGATGCCAAGGGGAGGCTTGGTGTGCAAAGGGACGTTTCTTGTCTCTGGGGGGGGGCAAGGCTTTGTAATGAGGGGGCATTTCCTGCCTCAAAGGGCAGGACCTGTAGGTGTGAGGGCATGGCCTGCCAAGTGGAGGAGCTATTTGGCATTGTATAGTTCTCAAGGCAACAGGCTGCAAAGTTCATGAACTACTGTGGGTCAGTCTTTGAAAAACCAGCAGTGTGAAGGGAAGGAAGCTGCTGTAAAATTGTGTAAAGTATCCAAAGGGTATACCAGCAAGTCTGATAGAAGTCTCAGTCCAAAGTAGGTGACTAGGGGAAGAAATGCCAGGGGATGAAATGATGCACGTCTATCTCCATGGGGAAGGTCAGCCACTGGAATTCTGCTTTTCTGTAGAGAGTGACCTGGAACTGCCAAAACATGACAGCCAAAGCAGAAGCAGGAAGGGCAGACAGGCAGTAAGAAAGTTCTGTCCTTGGAGTCTGTGAATCAGGTTCTTCAGATCGCGTCAGGTGACATCTTGGGTTTTGGAGGGTATGCCACTGTAGTAGTGCCATCTAGTGGGTGATTTCAGAGTGTGCAGGGGTCCAGATCATCTTTCCCAGGATTCCTGTGAAAGAAACACAAACAATCTGCTTCCTGTGGTTAGCAGGGCATCTGATTTGAATTTTTTATAGAAAAAGAGGTTTGGTGTCTTAGCCAACTGAATATTGGAGGATGTATCTTTCTTAATTTTTTTCTTTAGTTAATTGGGCCTAGGTGTTTGGTGGGCCTTCTCAACAACCAGTTGTTTTCGGGGGTAGTAAGGGATGTCTGTGGCATGGGTGATGTTATAAAGGGAAACATCTTTAAATTGTTGGCTGACAAAGGCAGGCCTATAGTGGCAAGAGGAGATACACCAGTTAAGTGTAGAAGAATATGTGGATGTTGTTAATTTACATAGCTTGTGTATGGAGGAACTTTTTATAGTTTAATACCCTACCATATGAGCAGATGATCATTCATGTGAAGGCTTGACAGCTGTAATCACTTACTTGTGAAAAAAAATAAAACTTGTAACAAGTTAGAAGTTTTCTATAAATGATAACTCGATGATTATAATTGGTTTAAGTATCTTTATAATTTTGTTTAAAGGTCGTCTAATGTGACCTCCTGTAGCAGTCTCTACAACAGGATCTTTAGACCAATTTTAGTTAAAATATATATTGATTTTTTAACCATTTTTACTTTGAACTGTAAACAGACTCAGGTTACTTAGAGAGTTAATGCATGTTAGTGACAATGGTTTTAATATTTACAGTATCAGACTGATGCCAGATCTGCTGTGGATTAATTTCTACAAGATAGCTTACAGGGCACTTTTGGGGGCCCTCCAAAAGTGTCCTGTATAGAGAATTTGTATTTTAGTTTTGGGGATGTATTTTCACGTTGAATATTTAGACTCTTAAATAGTCAGTTACTTTTAGCAAATTAATTTTACCTTACCTGGTAATAATGTAGCTTCAAGGTTACACTTTTAACCGTTAAGTTAGTGTTTACCAAACTTGAAACATATCCACAAACATTTAGTTATAACACACAGGAGGAGAAAAACTTTTGTTATGAAAACATGTCATTTAAAAAATGTAGATTTGTCTTTACTCACACGGTTTAAGACTAAGCACTTTACATATATACCAAGACTTATATATATATAAAAAATCAAAAGAGAGAAAAAAAATTTTTGGAATGTTTCTGGACGTCTCCAGAAACCTTGGCTGCATCCAGCATTTTTATATAAAGTCAATTAAGTTTTAGAGTACTCTGAGCAAAATGGGTTGTATAAAAATTTTTGGTCATTTAACACACTCACTCACAAAACATAACTGGCCAGTCATAACATAAGATATTCAGAGAAGGGGTAGGAGAGAGGGCTCTGTGAGCCAGATTTTTCAGATTCCGCCATGTTGTATTATGGGTCCTGGGGTGCATCCTGCGTCTAGTCCTCTCACAGTATTTCTTGTTCTTCAGGGATAGTAGCGCCACCATGTGGGTATTGTCAGACATGGTGGGCAGGAACCCAGACAGGTTTAGAGTAATTCTGTGGAAAAACGCATGCTAAACCCCTCCCCTCGGTCAATAGGGGATCAGGCCCTTTCCAAATTTTATCGAGTGGGTCTTTCCATTTGACCTTGATAACTGGGAAGGTGGATGGTGTTTGCCAATGAAGAATAATAGGAGGTAGGTCTGAGTTTTTGTAAATATAAAAGAGATTTAATGTAGTTAAGGCTTTTGCTAGCTGGATATTGGGGGGGGGTACATTCCTCCTTTATCTTTATTTAATTGAGCTTTAAGGGTTTGATGGGCCCTCTCGACAATGCCTTGTCCCTGTGGATTATAGGGAATGCCTGTGGTATGAGTAATGTTCCAGAGGGAACAAAAGTATTTAAATTGTTTGCTGGTAAATGTAGACCCATTGTCAGTTTTCAGTTGAAGAGGTAAGCCTATTACAACAAAACAGGAGAGCATATGGCTTATAAGCTTAAAAAATTTTTTTTTATTATCTTTATTTATTGGGTAGAGACAGTCAGAAATAAAGAACATAGGAGAGATAGAGAGGGAGAAAGAAAGAGACACCTGCAGCCCTGATTGACCACTTGCAAAGATTTCTTTCTGCAGGTGGGGACCGGGGGACTAAACCCGGGTCCTTGTGCACTGTAACATGTGTGCTCGACCAGGTGAGCCACCACCCAGTCCCAGCTTATAAGCTTTTTCGAGCTTTCTCCTGTCTGAGCTGTCACCCTCATAAATTTAGAAAAGGTATCAATTGAGACAAACACATATTTTTGTTTGCCAAAGTTGGATATGCGGGTGACATCAATTTGCCAAAGAGCGTTGGCTTTTAAGCCTCGGGGGTTAACCCCAAGAGTTTGAATAGCAGGTGTTTTTATGAGACCTGCACAGGAAGAACTTGTAGTAAGAATATGTTTCAACTGTGCTAAAGGAACATCAGGAAATCGAGCTCGAAGGCCTTTAAGATTAACATGGGTTAGGGAATGAAAGTCAGCAGGATTAGAGACAGAGACTAGGCGAATTCCTGTAGAGGCAAGGTGGTCAGCTGCAGCATTCCCTTCCGGACAGGGAACCAGGAAGAGGGCTGTGGGAATGAAGGTGTTGAACATACAGTGGTTGGGTTCAAGAATAGAGCATAGAGGCAATTTGAATCAAGAGAGGGGAAAGTGGGTTGTCATCAATTTTCATCAACATAAGAACGAGCAAGCCATGGAAGTAAGTTAACAGTATACACACTGTCAGAAAAAAAGGTTGAAGGATTCTGGTACAGCTTTTAATGCAAGGAAAACAGCATAAAGTTCTTTGTACTGAGGGGAATTATCAGGAAGCTCAGTAAAGAGAGGTTTAAGGGATTTCTTGTCCAGGTAATATATAAGGGCAGCAGCTCTCTTTATTCCACCATCAGTGAAGACTGTATGAGCAGAGGGGATGGGATCTTGAGAGAAAAGCTTAGGTACTAGTAGAGGCAAAAGAGATAAAGAAGCTGTCAATTTATTAGATGGAAAATGGTTATATATTTGTCTTGGAAACCCCAGTAAGCTTATGGCAAAATGGGAATGGTCGCATATGAGCTACTCTGTATCTGTGAGAGAAAAGGGAAGAATAATAGAATCCGGTTCTTTTCCTAAGACCTGCACAGATCTATTTCTTCCTTGGCAAACCGTGAATGCTAACCGCATGGAGATCTTGGAGGAGGCGCCATTTTCCCGAGCACTTTTTAATCACAAAGACAGGAGTATTCCATGGGCTTCGGGAATGACGAATGTGTCCCAAGGACAACTGCTCTCAGATAAGCTCTTTTAAAATTTCTAGCTTCTCCTTAGGCAAAGGCCACTGCTCCACCCAGACAGGCTCATTAGAAAGCCAATCTAAGCAGGGAGTTTGGTTATGAACAGTGGAAGTTAGTATTGGGGGTGCTGGTTAGATCTAGAAGTCTCGCAGGAGCGGGTGTTGCACTCTGCAGAGGCATCTGTGGATATCATTACATCAAGAGATTCCAGAAGGTCGCTTCCCAGTAGGTTGGTGCTAATATCAGCTACCAAAGGGCAGAAGTGTCCGGTAGTCCCTTCTAGGTCTTCCCACATAAGCGAATCTCATGTGAGAAAGGCTTGGGTCAACCCTCCAACTCTGTGTAAACAGGGCCCTGGGAGGAGTTCCAAACTCTGGGAAACCCCTGCTTGCCTTAAAATCTTTGTCTTTTCTGCCACCGTGTCAATAAAACATTTAAAAGGAATATTGCCAATCCTTACTGTCATAGTGGGGTGACCTTGTTCTAAAACAGGAGTGGTCCACAAAATCTCAGGCTCTGAATTTGCACCATTCAGGAGCATGCCATCTTTATGAAACTTAGGCCAACAATCTCTCCTCCAGTTAAAACCTTTCTGGCATCTAGGACAAGGTGTTTATGGCCTCTGGCTCCCTGACTGGAGGCGGGGTTGTCCTGACTGGAGGTGGGGTTGTACTAACTGGAGGCAGGGTCACAGCTTATCTGGACATTGGTTACGCCAATGCCCTTGGTGACCGCACTGAAAGTAGGCCCTGTTTTGCTTATGTGGGGTAGCTGCATAAGCCTGTGTCATAATGGGTGCCCCGTAAGAGCCTGGTCTAAGTTCCTATGTTGCTAAGACTGAGGCAAGCCTGACAGAATTCTGGAATCATGCCATCCCAGACAATAGAATGCAGGAGGAGTGAATGAGCTTCAGGATTATAAATCTTTCTCTCTAAGCTTGACAGCACCCTGTCAATGAAGTTAGCTAGGGATTCATTGGTTTCTTGGCGAAGGGAGAGAATGGGGACTGAGGCCGCTCCTGTGGGTGGGGTTAACCTCTCCCATGCTTGTGATGTGCAGATGCATACCTGTTCAAAATAACTGACTGGAAACTTGGCTTCTGCCTGCTGAATTCTGGTTTCAAACTCTCCCTCTCCAAACAGTGCATCAAAATTCCACTCCAGCTGATTCTGACTATTTCTCTGGGATTGTTTTGAGCATTCATCATGAAAACATGCCTTCCATTGCAGGTAGAGGGGGTCTGGGAGCGTAGCAAGAGCTATGTCCCTCCTTGGGGGGTATTAAGGTGCAGGTGCTGGAGAAAGTCTTGTAAAATGGACTTGGTCCACTGGGTATGAACTCTGTCATCTTTCTGTCATCTTTAACTGACTGTCTGAGCTCCCTAAGTTCTTTGGAGGAGTATGGATGCCACACCTGAGGGTTTTGTCTATTGGGGGCTACATTTACTGGGAAGGTGTGGACTTGCTTTGATAAGGAGGTAGCAGCGGGGGGAGGAGTCACGGAAGTGGAAGCCACTGGAGGAGCAGCGGACAGAGAAACCGAACACGTGTCTGCCAAAACGGATTTCTTGGGGCAAAATGCAGAGGGCTTAGGGCAGATAAGCGCCAAGACAATATCTCTTAACTCTTGTATCTCAGCCTCAAGGTCTCTTAACTTTTTGGCAGGGCGCCTTATATATATCCCGAAAGCTGCAAACATAACCAGAGAGGGGGAGAGAGAGCTAGACACCTGCAGACCTGCTTCACCACCTGTGAAGGACTCCCATGAAGGTGGGGGCTTGAACAGGGATCCTTACGCTGGTCCTTGCACTTTGTGCCACCTGAGCTTAACCCACTGCACTACTGCCAGACTCCCTATTTTAATTTTTTTTTTAGCCAGAGCACTGCTGCATTCTGGTTTATGGTGGTTCAGCAAATTGAACCTGGGACGTTGGAGCCTCAGGGATGAGAGTATTTCTGCATAATGGTTATGCTATATACCCCCTTCCCAGGCAGGGGAGTCTATGCATCACCAGTATGCTGTGTCCCCAGTCCTCCAAACTTCTTCTGATGATGTCATCTACTCATAGCAGATTTTCAACTTTAAATTGGCTATCGGCCATCTTCAGAAACAGCTCAGGCTTGCCAGATAATAGTGACTTTCATGTAGACTGGGCTGAAATCTCTTGGAAGAAGTGCATCAGTTTAAGAAGGAGTGGTGGAGTGCTGGCACTTGCACAGGTGGCCTTGCAGCAGAGTAAGTTGGGATGATCTCTTGTGCTAGCACTAGGAACTACGCAAACATACAGAGACCAGGAGATCATTCAGCTATGAAAAAAATCCAGTTTATTGTACAGAATGCTGGGTTTAAAAAGCATAAGGGTAACAGGATATTTTTCACATGTGACAAAAATGATGGGTTTCTAAAGGTCAAACCCTCATGGTGCAGGATCTAAGGAATGAAGAGAATGGATAGGGGTAGAGGAGTGGCTGTTGGGTAAGAGAGTTAATTATCTGAAGGTATTTAGAAAGACATGTTAATTATACCAGCAAGGGAGAGGTAAACAGAGAAAAGCAGAATATTGATATATGGAGTATATGTGATCAATGAGGAAATGGAGTGTGGACCTTACTATTATTCTACTGACAGGGTAGGATGATGGAGTTAGTTTGTATGTGATCAAAGATGGCGAACTTATAGTGAACTTTAAGCAGGCAACCATTTGGTTCGTAACAAGGGAATGAGTTGTGTTAGGGGGTGTAGGTCTTTGTGATGCTTGGGAGACTGACAAGAGGAAACGGAATCAGGAAAGCTTTTCCCTCCATGCTTGACCCCTGAGAGTGAGAGGCTGAAAGGTGGGGTGTCTTTTCAGACCTCCATCTTTATGGGAATTCCCCTATGCTCTTACCACACTTTCACAATTATCCCACAGTGGTGCAGTACTGTGATATCTCCATCTATTTCTCTCTCTCTCTCCATCTCTGTCTCTCACTTTCTAGATTAAATGTAGAAAGAGTCCTCTAGGAGTATTGGAATTCTGTGGACACAAAGTCCCAGTGAAAACCCCAGTGGCAAAACAAACAACATTCTTTCTGGAAAGTCACAGGCAGGCAGATCAATGGTAGAGTACATGCCTTGCATATAGGAGGTTCTGGGTTTGATCCCTAGCACTGAATGAAATGAGGAAGCAGCATTCTGTGACTCCCCCCATATGTATTTTAAAATGTTAAAAAATAAATTCTAGTAATTGTTGTAGAGAAAGAGTGTCTGCTGGAGAAATGTTGTCTGGATTAAGGGACAGGAGGGAATGTGGAAACTTTTGATAGTTCAAAACAGGACCAGTGGAGTTACAGACTCTGGGCCTGCTGTAGGAAGATGAACTCCTGAGATACCTTCAAATTTAAGGTGCTTTGTTAGGCTAGAACAATGGACTCGGCTCTGTGTGTCTTGAAAGGCTGAGTGACTTTTCAGTCTCAAGTCATAGGCACATCTCAGTGGCTGAAGAGAATGGCTGAAGAAAAGCTTTTGTTGGGGTTGGGTGGTGGTGCACCTGGTTAAGCACATGTATTATAATGCTCGAGGACCCAGGTTTGAGCCCCTGGTCCCCACCTGCAGGGGGAAAGCAGGGCTGCAGGTGTCTCTCTGTCTCTCTCCCTCTCTATCACCCCCTTCCCTCTTGATTTCTGGCTGTCTCTATTCAATAAATAAAGATAATAAAAAATTTTAAAAAAGAAAGTTTTGTTTTCCATTTTTGTATTTGTGATTAATAGTAAGATTATTTTAAGATTCAATATGTAGTTCCATAACACACACCTCCCACCAAAGTTCTGTGGTTCTGTGTTCCCATCTTCACACCACCCAGAGATAACCAGAGTTATTACAAAGTCTTGGAAACAGTTTGCCTGATTCTGTGTGCATTTTCTGTTTTGTAAGTTCATGTGTGTCAGATATCTGGATTCCACATATGAGTGAAACAATCTGGTGGTGTTTTTTCATCTCTGCTTATTTCACTAAGCACCATCACACCAAAGGACACAATATCATGGTTTTTGATTGCAGAGTAGTAGTCCATGGAATATCCCATAGTTTCTTTAGTCAGTCATCTGTTGATGGGCATTTAGACTGCTTCCACTTTTTGGCTGAATAATACAGCAGTGAACGCAGGGTGTGTATGTCTCTTTGAATTAGTGTTCGAGTGTGCTTTGGATAAATGCCTAAAAGTGGTGTCACTGGGTCATAAGGTCATTCTCATTTTATCAGAAGAAAAGTCTTGAGGGAAGGAGCATTTTGAAAACTGCCATCTGATGGACCATGGAAATAACATAATGGTGACACAAAAGATTTTCATGCCTGAGGTTCTGAGGTCCCAGGTTTAATCCCTAGAACTCACAGAGCTGAGCCATGTTCTGGTCTCTCTCCCTTTCCCTCACCATCTCACTCTCTTTTTTTCTGTTTATCTCTATCATTAAAATAAAATTATAAATATACTTGGAGAAGAAGTGGGGGATTTTAGCAGTGAGAAGACAGAACCTCATACTATACACAGAGTGAGAAGGAGAAGAAATGGGCAATGAGAAGAAACTAGTTTTGCAAACCCTTACAGTAGACCCAGCAAATAGTATGTGGGATTTACACTTGGGTAGTGGAAAACTGGAGAAATTGGAGAGGAGAGAAAGCTTTCAGAGGACAAGTTTTTTTCAGCTTTCTTCTCTTTGCCTTTCTCAGTCCCAAGCATATGAGGGTAGGGGCATATTCTAGAAGTTAAAGTTGGTCTATTTCTATGTCTTTCTTTTGGCTTGAAGGCTCTCAGTGGTTAGCTAGTGTTCTTAGACCTGCTATCTCTGTCATTTTGTTGGCTGCATTTTTAACCAAAGTCATGTTATCTATGATAGAGATGGCGACAGGTTTATTGTCTAAATGTAAACATAGTTTTAGAAGCAGATCATTCCCCTTAATTAGGGAAAAATCAAACCTAATATTAGTTTTGATTAATTTTACCCTTAATATTATTTACTTTCTGAAAGCAGACTAACCCCAATTAGCGACCTTGAATTGTCTGCCTTGTAATGGCCAGACATTGCATTTCTATGACATTACTGAAGTCATTTGCATAGTAATTATGCCTTAAGCTCCATTGGTAATTGGAACTGTTTCCCTTCTGGTAATGTCATACACTGGTCTCTCATTCATCAAGTGGAGAACCTTGCCAGATGGCAGAATTAAGGAAGTAATACATCGATACACTCCCACAGAACTCATGGACCTTTTAGGTACAAAACCAATGTTTCTGTACACACCACAATCTTCCCTCAAATGTTTAGATTCCAAACCACTCATATGCCAGAAGAGCAATTTGAGCTGCCAATATGGCTGGCCTAGGGAAATGGTATTTTAAGAATGCAGCAGTGTGGGTGACATATCTTGTCCTTCCCTTTTGAATTTCCCATTCTTCCTCTTTGATAAATGAAGCCCGCCAACACATACTTCAGGTTATGGGCACAACTGAGATACATTTATGTTTATGTGGGTTTGTTTATTTTTAAAAAGATTTTATTTATTTATTAATGAGAAAGATAGGAGAGAGAGAAAGAATCAGACATCACTTTGGTACATGTGCTGCCGGAAATCAAACTCAGAGCCTTATGCTTGGAGTGTACTGCATCACCTTCTGGACCACTGTGTGGGTTTATTTCATGATATATAATGTGTGTAAACTAAATGTAGTCTAGAAAACAAGCCACCCCCAAACTGGAGATATAGCCTCTCTCCTTATAAAATAATTCTTTTTTGAAAAACTTTATTATTTTTAGTATTTATGTATTTAATTCCTTTTTGTTGTTTGCCCTTGTTGTTTTTATTGTTGTTGATGCCGTTCATTGTTGGATAGAACAGAGAGAAATGGAGAGAGGAGGGGAAGACAGAGAGGCGGAGAGAAAGATAGAAACCTGTAGACCTGCTTCACCACCTGTGAAGTGACCCCCCTGCAGGTGGGGAGCTGGGGGCTCAAACTGGGATCCTTCCTCTGGTTCTTGTGCTTTGTTCCACCTGTGCTTGCTTAACCTGCTGCGCTACCGCCCGACTACCTTTATATATTTTTTATATTTTATTTATCTATTTTCCCTTTTGTTGCCCTTGTTTTTTTTATTGTTGTTATAGTTATTATTGTTGTTGTTATTGATGTCGTCATTGTTAGGACAGAGAGAAATGGAGAGAGGAGGGGAAGACAGAGAAGGGGAAAAACACCTGCAGACCTGCTTCACTGCCTGTGAAGCGACCCCCCCCTGCAGGTAGGGAGCCTGGGGCTCAACCAGGATCCTTATTGGTCCTTGCACTTGACGTCACGTGCACTTAACCCACTGCGCTACCACCCAACTTCCAAAAGGATTCATTCTTGAAATGTCTTTAATCACTGGGGGACTGGCTTAGTTTTGGAGCACAGAACTTGAATGCACAAGGTCCCTGGTTTGATCCCCAGCATCACATCTGTTAGAGTGAGGCTCTGGTTCTCTTTAGTAAAATAAATATATGAACAAATCTTTTTTTAAGTCTTTAAATCTCAAGTTTGTGTCTGTAATGAAACTATTAATCTGTAGAGTTTTTCCTGCAGCAATTAATTCAATTCATCAGCCTAACCTCCTGTTCCCCTCATGCACCCTAGTACACACACCTGCAGATGGCCTCACGCTCATGATTTTCACCTCTCAGGTATTGCCAGCGTCTTCCTTCCAGTTCCACAAGGCCAAGAACACTGGCTTTTTCTGTGACTCTTGCCTTGTTCTCCCACTTCCACATCCAAGTATGACAGAAACTCCTACTGGATCCATGTATAAAATGCTCCCCAAGTCTGATTATTCTTATCACTTCACTGCTACTGCTCTGTAAGAGTAATTTTTTTATTTGCTTCCCCCTCCTTTTGTTGCCCTTGTTGTTTTTTATTTTTGTTGTAGTTATTAGTGTTCTTGTTACTGATGTCATCATTGTTGGATAGTACAGAGAGAAATGGAGATAAGAGGGGAAGACAGAGAGGCAGAGAGAATGATAGACATCTGCAGACCTGCTTCACCGTCTGTGAAGTGACTTTCCTGAAGGTGGGGAGCCAGAGGCTTGAACCGGGATCCTTACACCAGTCCTTGGCTTTGTGTCACCTGCGCTTAACCTGCTGCACTACTGCCTGCCCCCGCCCCATAAAAGTAATTTTTTACTGGGATTACTGAAATAGCTTTTGGTCTTTTTAGAATCTATTGTCTTTAGAAGCATGTATTTCCTTGAGGGGTAGAGAGAGAAGAGAGAGAGAAAAGAAGGAGAGGGAGAGAGAGAGAGAGGGAGAGAGAAAGAGAGAGGAGAAGAGAAGAAGAGAGGAGAGGAGAGGAAATGAGAGGAGAGGATAGGGGAGGGGAGGGGAGAGGAGTGGCAGAGAAGGGAAGGGAAGGGAATGGAAGAAAGAACTCAAGAGAGAACTAGAGCACTGCTCAAGTCTGACTTCTGGTAGTACCAGGGATTGAACCTGTGATCTCTGGGGTCTGAGGAAAGCCTGGAAGCCTGGTGTGCTACCTCCATACTAGCTCCCTGGACCTGCAGTTTTTCCCAACATAGCAATCAGAGCAATGTCTTTACATTTTTATCATTATTTATTTTAACTTTGGCTTATGCAATTAGAAGATTTCAGGGGGGTAGTTTCATACCTGCTCATGTGTACACAGCTGCCCCCGCCCATCACAGCACTATCTGTGCGTCTTGATTCTCTTGGACAACCGCTACAGTTCTCACAAGCCTAAGAGATGTTGTGGCTATCTTTCTTTCTTTTGTTCTTTTTTTTAAAAAAATATATATATTCTATATATCAGTGAAAACATCTGCAGCTGTCCTTCACCTCTTATTTCCATTTTCCCCAAGTGTTGTAATATGCCAGGCTAGCGTCACGGGTGGAAGAGAGGGACCGGGAACTCGTGGCAGTGTGGTAATACAATTCTTTATTCATGCGGGAGCCCCAGAGTCAGGCTTGAGCACAGAGGGTTAAGCCATGTGGTACCAAACTGCAATGGCTGGTGTCCTGCTCTGCATGCCAGCCCTTCTCCAGGTTGGGACGCGGGAGAGAAAAGAGAGAGGAGAAGAGAGTGAAACCAGGAACAGAAGTGGGTTTTATGGGATAAAACTTGAAGTAGTGAGTCAGAAACAGAAATGGCTAGGAAAGGGGGTGGAGAGAGGCAAAAGGCATGCTGGGAAGGCGGAAGCTTCCTTAGCAACTGTTGTGATGGTTTTAACTGGTGGGATTAATTAACACCCTGCGGGCAGGGTGGGTCTTGAGGTAGAAAGAAGATAGATCAGGCAAAGAAATGATTATGAAAATAGGCCATAGTGTCAGCAATGGAGGATGGAGCAAGGGGGATCCCACCTGACAGTAATATCATGCAATTATTATTATTATTATTATTTGCCACATACTCTTACTGGGGCTTGGTACTTGCATGACAACTCCACAGCTTATGGCAACCTTTTTTTTCTTTTCCTTGACAGAATGTGAGAGACAGAGACATAGGGAGAGAGACTGAGAGAAGAGACACCTTTAGCACTGCTGCAGTGCTTTTGAAACTTCCTTTCCTGCAGGTGGGGACCAGGGGGCTTGAACCCAGGTCTTCATGCATGGTAACACATGTGATTTACTGAGTGTACCACCCTGCCCTACAACTTCATTATTTATTTATTTAAAAAAATATTTATTTATTATTTTATCCCCTTTTGTTGCCATTGCTGTTTTATTGTTGCAGTTATGATTGATATCGTTGTTGCTGGATAGGACAGAGAGAAATGGAGAGAGGAGGGGAAGACAGAGAGGGGGAGAGAAAGATAGACACTTGCAGACCTGCTTCACTGCCTGTGAAGTGACTCCCCTGAAGGGGGCTCAAACCAGGATCCTTATGCCGATCCTTGCACTTTGTGCCACCTGCGCTTAACCCACTGCGCTACCGCCCGACTCCCAAACTTCATTATTTTTTAAATTGCAGAGTGGCTTTCTACTGAATATATATCCCATGGCTTCTTATCTCATTATCTGTTCTTGGGTATTTAGATTCACTCCATATTTTAGCTATTTTGAATAGTGCAACAGTGGTGGTCCGGGAGGTGGCACAGTGGATAAAGCATCGGACTCTCAAGCATGAGGTCCTGAGTTCAATCCCTGGTAGCACATGTACCAGAGTGATGTCTGGTTCTTTCTCTTTCTCCTCCTATCTTTCTCATTAATAAATAAATAAAAAAAATAGTGCAGATATGAACTTAGGGGGCACACATATTTTTATGTCCTTTGGATATATGCCTACGGAGCTGTATTGTAAGATATTTCCACTTTTACTTGTTTAGGGACTTTACATATTGTCTTCTATAAGGGCTACACTGGTCTGCATTCCCAGAAGCATTGTGCTGGCTGTACAGGGGGTGTGTGGGGGGGTCTTTTCTCTCCACATAGCTGCAAACACAGAGTTATATTCTTAACACCTAGTGAAGGCCATGCCGTAGAATTTAACCCATGTGCTGTGTTTATTGTTTGCTTCTCTCCTCTGGAAGGGAGATTCATGAGGGAAGAGAATGCACATTTGCTCCTATGTCCTGGTGGGCCAATGGCATCAGAGATTATTTCTTCAGTGGGGGTGTCAGGGCTTCAAGCGGGACAGTTGCTTCCCAAAGTCTTAGATCAAAGAAGGCAAACACCTTCTCCCCACAGCATCTCCTAATTCCTCAGAGGTGTTCTCCTTTTTCCTAGCTGAATCCCAGAAGGGAGGATCCCAGTGTATCTCTGGCTGCAGTTTATTTCCGCATCACTGTGTCTTTCTCTGTGACCAGAATTGTGGTGGGGGCTGGAGAGAATAAATATCTTGTCACTCTTCCAGTCTTTCTTCTAGGGCTTCCTCTGCTAAGTCCCTCCCAGGATAGGCAAGAGACCTTTATTTCTCTACATTTTGTTCTTGCTTTGCTTCATCTAGTTGGGAAACTCAAGTTTTTAAATCAAGGTATAAGCTTAGGTTATATGACAGATATATTTATTTAAGCCAAAGGGGAAAGAAAACTTAATGCTTCTTACTACAATTGTTTTCATTACTGGGAATAAACAGAATAAAATAATTTAATCTGCACATCACTTCCCAACAGAGGTGGCATCAGAATTGGATACTTCCAGATTAAAAAAACGAGTTTATCTCCAAAAGATTTATGAGATGAAGTTTCTTCTCTTGAATCTCATTTCCTCCCGTGAGGTCACTGGAGACTCATTCTGATTTAACTCATTCAACAAACAGTGAATTCCCACACATTGCTAGGACTTGGCTATGGGGATATACAATTGCAAGTGCAACAGCTGGGTCTTTCTTGCCAGGAGCCTCTTGTCTCATTCATTCATTCATTCAGTCAGTCATTAGTTCAGCCTATTCATATTGAATGAGTAGTCTCTGCCAGGCTTTGGGAATCAAAGTAGGAAAAGAAAACAAAACCAAACACCACCTCAAATCATCGTGAGACTTACCAAAGGTGAAAGAAAGCAGCTGCTATCACCAGCTAGGCTCAGTACTGAGCCGGTGCCAGGCACCATGCTCAGCAAATCCGTTTTTTATAAAAATCTGCTGTTGAGACAGTTTTCTAAAGAAGAGGTAGAAATGCTCCACAGACATAAGAAGAAGTGCTCCACTTCTCTTATCATTAAGGAAATGCAAGTTAAAACGACACTGAGATTCCATTTCACACCTGAGAGAATGGCTTCCATCAACAAATGACACATGACCGGTATTGGGAAGGTTGTGGAGGAAAGGGACTCAGCTTCACTGCTGATGGGAATGCAAACTGGTACAGCCTTAGTGGAAGACTGCGTGCAAAGTCCTTAAACAAAAATGGAATTAACTTATGAGCCAGTGGACACTCAAGCACCAATTCGGAGGGACATATATATCCCAATGTTCATAGCCGCATTGTTGACAATAGCCAAGGATTGGAAGCAGCCTAAATGCCCATCATCAGATAAAGAAGTCAGGGCATATATATTCCATGAAATACCACTCTGCTATGCAAAAAGATGGTATTGTGTCCTTTGGGAGAAAACTGGATGGAACTGGAGGTGATTGTGCTTAGTGAAATAAGTAAAGAGATGAAAGACCAGATGGCTTCACTCATGTGGACTCTAGAGAACTTGTGAGGAACACACACACACACACACACACACACACACACACACGAAAATTGTTTCTAAGACTTGTGAAGACTCTGGTGGCTATCTTTGGGAGGTGGGTGGGTAGAGATAAAAAAGCTTTGGTAGTGGGTGTGATGTGAAACTATACACTGTAATCTTACAGTCTTGTAACCTATTATTAATCACAAATAAAAAAAATGGAGGGAAAGAAAATGCCCTGTTGATGTCATGCATCAGGCTATGAAACCAAGGCTCAGAAATGACTAAACAACCTCCAGAAGACAGATTACTTCCAAGTGGAAGACCTGGGGTCTAAATCTAAATCTCCCTCACCTAAGGCCACCGTCTTACAGACTCTGTTGTATCATTTTCTGCAGTTGAGATGGTTTCTGGGAAATAATAAGAAGTGTTAAAGAACTGTGGTGATGAACACAATTGTGGGCTAAAGATATAATTTACCAAATCCACAGGGGTAGAAGTGAGAGAAAAGGCCAAGATTGATTTTGTGGTCAAACACTTATTGAGCGCCTATTAACTTCAAAGGGATTCACTTCATTCTGTCAATTGCTCTATGTATCATATGCTCTCCTTTTATATAAGTGGGCTTGATTATTTCAGGTAAAGATGCTTAAGAAAAACTTATTAGTGACTTAACAATGACAAGATTGTGGCATAAGAGGGGTACAGTTCTATACAATACCTATCACCAGAGTTCCGTATCTCATCCCCTCCATTGGAAGTTTACTATTGTTTATCTCTCTGGGAGTATGGACCAAAGATCTTTATGGGGTGCAGAAGGTGGAAGGTCTGGTGTATATAATTGCTTCTTAGCTGAACAGCTGTTTCTATCTTTTCTCAGTGGGCAAGAGATCTGAAGAGGCTCCAGAACACACTGGTGAAGTAATCTGCCCAGGGAAGTCAGGTTGGTGTCATGGTAGCATCTGCAACTTTGTAGCTGAAAAATGTTAAAATGTAAAGTAGAACAAATTGTTCAATAATCAGGAACCTAAAGGTAAGAATATAGCAGATGAGATTTTGGGTCTTCATATTAGAAGAAGCTGGGAAGTCTATTTTAGGTATATTCCAAGGGGGGCATGACTTTACTAATTTTTGCCTGAGCTTGACAGCTAGCATTTAGGTGGGCTAAACGTATTGTCTGGGAAGTTGGTGTCAGAGTTGAAAATAGGACTAGAAAGCTGGATGTGGGCAGAGAGAAGCTCCCAAATGTGGGAAAAGTATCTAAATACCATGATCTGTAAATCTCATCGATCTGACCTAGGGCCCATGTCTATTCATATTTAGCACAGGAGCCTGTGTGACCTCTGCATCCCTGTCAGTCTGAGTTCACAGTCCTTGGCCACAGCTAGGAACATTCTAAGCTGCCCTCATTTCAAGACCAGTCTTCTTCGAGTAGCAGGCAAAGATGCTTTTTAACTTGAAAAAAATAAATCCTACAGGTAGAGAATTGAAGTGTGTGAACTTGCACAAAAATAAAACCAAACTGTATTGGGGGAATTACAGGCCAAATTCATTCCCTACTGTTGGGACCATGTGTAAGCTTGATAGAGCTTAGGAAGAACCAACCCCATCCCTGGATGGAGGTCTGAGAAGATAACCTCTTGGTAAGTCTCTCTCAACCGAGGTGAGCATAAGGGGGGAAACTCAGACTTGGTTCTTTCCTTCTTGACTCTCAGACCCACAGAAACCCCAGTACTTCCCTCCATTAACCACAGGCCACATGGCCACAGATTCACTCATTCAAAGTCACCTTCTGATCACAGAAGAACACACCTTATCACACACTTCATTACACATCTCAGACCCCAGACAAGAGAAATTCCAAACTATATGGCTCTTTGATATCCATCTTCTCTCTGTCTCACCCTTCTGGTTTAACCCCTATGCTTCTCTCAAATACCTTTGGATAATTAAGTTGCTTGTGTCATAGAGAATAACTGTCTTGTATCTCATCAATTCCTGTCATACCAGCCCCCTACTTTAGGGGCATGCCGACCGTTAAGAAACCTGTAATTTCTGACATATTTCAATAATAATTCCCTTCGTTGCTTTTCTATTTAACTCATGTCCACTTTGCTAATAAATGGACTCTAGGATTCTAGGACTCAGATTCTAGGCATGCTAAGAGTCCCCTGGTATCTTTTACTTTGTGTCACTCCTGTCGTGAGCGAGAAAGAAGAACCAGTCCGTTACCTTTCCCTTGGAGACCACCCCGAACCAGAGAGACAGATACCGAAACCCTACATGTTTAAAGGTTCATCACTCATAATCCCAACAAAGAATTGAGGAGAACCACGATTTTCAGAAATTTTAAGCTTTATTCAGAAAAATTGAGAATACCCACATGGTGGAGTACACGGGAGCCAAGAGAGAGATAGAAAACGAGAAAGAAAAAGAGATCCTGAGAGCTCTTAGTCACATGATGGCAGGCTCACCTAGACAGACAGAGAGAGGGAGAGAGAGAGAGAGAAACCCACAGGTCTAGCTTATAAACACCCAAGTCTCATCTCCACCTCCTTTCTAAGCCACCCTCACACCTGTTACCACTCCCATTTCCTGTGCAGCAATTTCCTCCTCACACCTGTTACCACTCCCATTTCCTGTGCAGCAATTTCCTCCCACTAGGCACACAGGTGTACTTGAGGAACATGTGTTCTGGCAGTGTCTGTGTTTCCCTTGGTACTTCCTGTCATTTCTGATCTCAACACAAACCAAGCCAAAACAAAATAGAAGTCAACAGTTTCTAAAACTTTGTGAGAAGCATGGTGATTATCTGTTACCTTTGAGTAGTAGGAGGGTGGGAACACAGAATTTTGGTGGTGGGTACAATGTGGAATTATACCCTGCTGTCTTAAATTTTGTAACTCATTTTTGTTTGTTTGTTTGCCAGAGCACTGCTCAGCCCTGGCTTATGGTGGTGCAGGGGATTGAATTTGGGACTTTGGAGCCTCAGGCATGATAACTATTGTGTTATCTACCCCTGCCCTGTAACCCATTATTCATCACAAATTAAAATTAAAGAAAAGAAAAAAAAATCCTGGAAAACTACTTGAGTTGATAAGATTTTTTTTTTTCACTGGAGCTCAGTGCCTGCACTATGAATCAACTGCTCCTGTGGCCATTTTTTTGGGTAGGACAGAGAGAAAAATGAGAGGGGAGGAGAATATAGAAAAAGAGGGAGAAAGACAGACACCTGCAGACCTGCTTCACTGCTTGTGAAGCGACCACCCTGCAGGTGGGGAGTAGAGGTGGGGGGAGTTGTGAAGTTGGGTATTTTTTGTTGTTGTTGTTGTACTCATGTAAGTTTGGTGTTAACTCAGAGGTTCAACAATGTGGTTATTATTATTATTGTTGTTGCTGCTGTCATTGGATAGGACAGAGAGAAATGGAGAGAGGAGGGGAAGACAGAGAGGGGGAGAGAAAGCTAGACACCTGTAGACTTGCTTCGCTGTATGTGAAGCGACTCCTCTGCAGGTGGGATGCCAGGGGCTCGAACCAGGATCCTTCAGCCGGCCCTTGTGCTTTGAACCACGTGCGCTTAACCTGCTGTGCTACTGCCCGACTCCCCATTTGTATTTTTTTTTTAAGTTGCCAGCTGGGCTACTGTTGGGGCTTAGTGCCTGCACAATGAATTCACTGTTCCTAGTGGGTTTTATTTATTTATATTTATTTATTGGATAGTGACATCAGAAATCAAGAGGGAAGGGGGAGATACAGAGGGAGAGAGACACCTGTCGCCCTGCTTCACCACTCGCAAAGCTTTCCCCCTGCAGG
>NW_026648174.1:0-60739 GCF_950295315.1 Erinaceus europaeus | reverse complement strand
TTTTTCTATTGTCTCCCTCTTTATTACAATTCCCTCTTGATTTCTGGGTGTTTCTATCCAATAAATAAAGATTACAAAAAATTGAAAAAATAAAAAAGACTTGGGTCCCTCTGGCTCAGGGACTGATGCCGGCATTCCACATGTTTCCTCAAGTTCCTCTGTACTCTGGGTTGCCGCGCTAGTCAGGGCTTTCAGCCACTGGGGTCACTTGGAGTGCTATACAAATAGGTATACAGCCCCAAGAGCCAGAAATGGAATGGGGCACATGTTCTGTATTTTAATCGATTTCCTGGGCACTTCATGAGAGACCATCTCTACTGATATTTGAGGATCATGGTGCCAATGAAACATAATATACGCAGGGAATGGAGCTTGAGAGATAGAATAGCCTCTGAGGAGAAATGATTGAGTCAACTGAGTAGTTGCTGGGACTGCAACTACTGTCATGCATTTGTGAATCCCAGACTCCTAGGTAGCAAAAGGGAGGGGTCTAGTCATAATTTTGCACACAACTAGGGAAAAACTTGTTGCAATTCCTGTGACATCTCCCAGACCTTTGGTCTATACCAATTAAGATCTGAGCATTTTCTTGAGTCCATTAGAAGACCCCCATCCCTTACCTTTCCTACATATTCTCATACCCAGATCCTATATTGTTCCACTACAATTACCTTTAGAAAGCACAAATCTGATGGATGTTGATTTCTTTTTGTTTGAAACACTAGTGGGAGCCTTCTGCCTTTAAGATAAAGGCCTAGTTCTTCAAAGCACAACCCTATTCCCTATTGTGATCAAAGACTGGTGTCTCCAAATGCCCAACCACTGAGCAACTTTCTGCCTCTGAGATTTATCCATGCTGTTTACCATGCATGGAAGACTTCCTACTACTTGAAGATTCATACTTGGTTTTTATGTTCTATTCAGATGTCTCTTTCAGAGAACTTTTCTTATCCAAGGGATAGTTGAGGCCTTATGCTAGGTATCTCCCAATTTCCCTGTGTGGCTGACTGATATTAATGACCTCAAATTGTCCCACCTCCCTGTACTCATGTCCTTGGCCATAGAACTCTTTAGCCCTCCCATTCTGACTAGGCTTTGTGGTCTTTAGAATGTTAGTCACCTATGAAAAGGGGACCCTGAAAAGCTGCTGCTGTTTCCTGTACCTCTACAACTGCCCTGAGAACAGGCCAGCCTGATGGAGGATGAGGGACAGGTAGGGCAGAACCCAATTGTTTCAGCTGTCCTACCAAGGGCCATCCTCAACCTGTCTACAGCTAGCCAATTATTTATTTATTTATTATTTATTTATTCATTCATTCTTTATTGGGCGGATTAATGGTTTACAACTGACAGTAAGATACAGTAGTTGGTACATGTGTAACATTTCTATTCCACATGACAATATAACTCACCCAGGTCCTCCTCTGCCATCATGTTCCGGGAACTGAACACTCTCCCCTTACCCCAGAGTTTTTTTTTTTACTTTGGTGCAACACACCAACTCCAGTCCAAGTTCTGCTCAGTGTTTTCTCTTCTGTTCTTATTTTTCAACTTCTGTCTATGAGTGAGATCATCTCAAATTCATTCTTCCCTTTTTGACTTATCTCACTTAACATGATTCCTTCAAGCTCCATCCAAGATGAGGTGAAGAAAAGGAATTCACCATTTTTAACAGCTGAGTAGTATTCCATTGTGTATATAGACCACAACTTTCTCAGTCACTCATCTGTTGCTGGACACCTGGGTTGTTTCCGGGTTTTGGCCAGCCAACTTTGGAACATGCCAGTGATCCCTGTCAAACCCAGCAAAGCCCACCCACAACTGGGCTCAGACACGTGTGCAGGTGTGTACTGCTTATTGCTACACAGCACAGCTGTGGCCATGGATAAGCACCTTACGCCATGTGACCGTTTGACTGCTGTTGAATTACCCGCCTCCCCCCTCTGTGAGCTTCCAGAAGTCAGAGATTGCATATCACTCATTCTTGTATCTGCAGCACTCAGCACAGTATCCTGTAATGAAAGGCACATTAGCTCACTTTATTTTAAAGGACTTTTAAGTTCATGCTGGTTATGTCCTAGTTTGAGTCTGCTATGAAGTCCTGCAGCTGAGATTAGAACCTCAGTAGTCTTTCCTGTGTTTGGGGCACACGGCTATCACTGGGCAGAAGTTTTGAGTTCCAGAACATAGCCTCACAACAGAGAATCTGTCTCCACACACATTAGGCACACAGAGCCTGGCCAAAATTCTCTCAGGAATTGTGCTTATGAGCTCACCTCCACTCACCCCATCCTGCTCTTGTTTCTGGCAGGGCAGGAGAGCCCAGCTTGCTCTCCCTAATGAGCTGGCTGGAGATGAGGTCAGATCCCACCATCCCACCTCTGGGCCTTCTCCAGGCTCTCGCCTCCACCCTTGAAATCTGATCTTCAGCCACCTGGTGCAGGGTGTCAATGGCAGCATGGTGGCGGGGATGGAGCACAGGCGGCTGTGGTCCGGTGCTGGGGACATTGCTAAGGCAACAGGCACTTCCTCCACACAGCACATGCCGTGGATGAAAGCATCCATGTCGAGTGAGTTGGAGCATTCCCCTCCTCTGGGGGGTCCAGGGGTGGAGAGTTGGCGAGGACATTCTGACTTCCCCTTCCTATGTGACCACACCCGCCATTGCACACACCTGCCTTGCTTCTCCTTGGAGGTGGCATGGCCTGGCCTGTGGTGAGGTCATCTGCTCAGGCGCCCCAAAGACCCACACCTGGAGGAGAAATGGCTCCCCTGGACCTTCTGGGGCACATGGAGTAACTTCTGCAGTCACACAGCCCTCAAGGAGCTGAGAGGTGTTCTAGTGATTTAAGCACATTACAATGCTGAGAATAGCCTTGGTGTGGAGTAAGAGCTGGATAAATGCTTGACAGATCCAACCTGGAAGAAAATAGACCCAGACATTCCCAGATTGGTGCTGAAAGGGTCCAAAGACGTCATCTAGTCTAGTGGTTTTTTAAAACCTTTTTTAGCTATGGAATCCTTTTTGGTTGTTATTATTTTTCAAAAGAACCTTACTTAGAGCGCCAAATGTGGAGCAGATAAATATGGAAACTTCCATTGCTGGTGTAGGGGAGACAGGCTGGAGCCTGAAATGCCGCTGGCTCCTTGTTACCCTGCAGCAGGAATCTCACATCTTCTCTGTGTGCCCACAGGTGCTCTGGAACCCTGTCAGAGAGCCACTAGCCTCATCCTGTGCCCTCCCTCTTCACCCAGAAGGCTGAGGAGACAGAGAGACCCAAAGTGGGCCAGAGTAAGCAGGAGCTGAGAGGGTCCAAACCCATCTCCTATAACGTAGCTTGGGTGCTGCTGCAATGTCTTGGTCCATATTTGGGGCTGGATTTCTGGGTGCACACTAGCATGGACATTCATTCTTACACCACTGTGACCATTTTCTTTGAGGAACTCTGAGATATCCAGGGAGCATTTACTGTTGATATCAAGAGAAAACTGAGGCCAGATTACTATAAAGGTGTCCCCAGTGTGGTCCAGTGGTATTTGGTGAGGGCTCAGGCTGAAACCCAACTCTATCACCACAGACTTTTCATTCTTTTCTGGGCTGGGTTTGGTGCTTCCTTTGCCCTTTGTTACTTACCTCTCAGAAATGTCAGTTTTCAGTAACGCCTGTCTGAATGCAACCCTGGGCAGGGTCAGGGAGCCAGTCTTTTCACTGTGCAGGATGGAACTACTGAGAGGTTGTTAATCCTGAATCCATCCTATTCCTTTCCCTTGCATCCCATGGTTCACTGTGTCTACCCCCTCATGACTTATAAAGCAGCTATCATTCATACTGGAATTACTGTCTTCAAGGAATATCTACTTATATGTTCTTCCAAATGTGTATTAATTTATTTAATCCTTACAGAAATTTAGAGGTGAGTCTAACATTTGCTCCGCTTAATAGATTTAAAAAAATATCACAACTGCTCTGAAGAGACATTAATTAATTATCTAGAGGTGGCAAAGCTGAAGGGAGTGGAGAAGGTATATGTGCCTGGGTGGCCTAGCCATGAGGCCTGTCCTCTTGATTTATCATTGCCTATTGGGGCCTGACTATCCCTTCTCATGTGACCATACCTGCTGCTGCATGGTCCTGCCCTGCTTCTTCTTGGAGGTGGTACTGCCTGGCCTGTGGTGAGGTCATCTGCTCAGGCACCCCAAAGACCCATGGCTGGGGCACATGGAATAACTTCTGCAGTCACATGGCCCTTAGTGAGCTGAGATCCTCTCTCAGGGCCCATGCAAGACAGCAAAGAGAAATGGTGTCCCCAATCCCAGCTGGAAAAACAAGGATGCAAAAGGGAGAGATAAGCCCAAGGTCACAAGGCCTGTAAAGGACGGAGCTGGAATTTGAGTCTGGCTCCAGACCAGGTTCTCCAAACTAGGACTTTAAAGTAATACTCTGCTCCTTCAAGAGCATCCTTGGAGTTCCCAACAGGCATGGGGAGACTATACTCATTCATGCATCGATTTTTATTCATTCAACATTTACACTTTTCCTTAACACTCTACAGTGATGCAGGATTGGGAGGTAAGTTGGGGTTCATTTCATCTCATGCAGAGTTCACTTCAGAAGGTCATTAGAGTAAAAGGTGATCAAAGGGGGCATTCAGTGTTTATGCACAGGCACAGCAATGCTTCAGCCTGATTCTGCCTTCCTCCCACTCATCCTGAACCCTCTGCTCATAGGCCCCAGACTCCCATGCCTTCTGTTCCCAGCAACACTGGAATAACAAACCCTCCTATAGCCTTGGTGGCCTACTCTAGGATAATGTTTAAGATAAGGCTTTGACATGGAATAACAAACACTGACAGGAAGGCCTTAGCTGCCTTATTCCCTCTGGATGTGAACCTACCCCAGTGGCCCCCACCCTGTCCCTTTAGCCAGGACTCACCACTGGCCAGGAGTTGGCTGGTGGCTTTTGCTAAGTGTAGGCCCAGAATTTAAACACATCTACAAACAGGGACTAGGATGGAGTGAGGCAGGCGCCAGGAGGGTGGGGACAGGTTTATTGCTCCAGAATGATCTAGTAAACAGTCCTGGATAACTGAAATGGGGAACACCGAGGCTTTGTGTTCATTTGATGGCCCAGTGAATTCATTGTGAAAGGAATGGAACAGGACTTCCTTTGTCAGGAAGGACCTGGGGACCCAGGGCTCCTTGGGCCAGGCATTGCTCTCAGAATGGGTTTTGGAGGTGGGCACCCCTCTGAAGTGCCAACCAAGACCCCAACTGTTTCATTGGTGCTTACTGACACAGATACTCTTGGAGGTGCTAGGAATTAGGAACAAACCAGACCCAAGTTCTGCTCACAGGGAGCTTACCTGCTAGAGGGGCAAATGAGACTAGACAAAGGAATTAGTACAATATTATTATCTAGCATGTTAAAAATACAACAATGGTTCCATTGATCTGGAAGTTAAGATTATTGTCTGGCTACTTTGGGCATCTTGTGTTTCTGACTCAACAGGCAAAGAAGAGAGTTACCCTGCTGGCTGGGGTGACTGGCCCTAACTTTTAAGAGGAATTGATTGGTACTCCATAGTGGAGAAGGGTGGGGAGTGGGGAGGGAAGGCAATAAACAGAGAAAGAGGAAGAGCAGGAGAGAGAGGGAGAGGGAAAGGGAGAGGGATAGGGAGAGGAAAAGGGAGGAGAGGGAGAGGGAGCGCGAGAGAGAGGGAGAGAGAGAGAGAGGGAGACAGAGGGAGAGATGGAGAGAGAGACAGAGAGCGAGGCAGAGAGATACACACACAGAGAGAGAATTAGCAGAAAACAAGATGATGTCCTCATTGTTAGATAGGACAGAGAGAAATGGAGAGAGGAGGGGAAGACAGAGAGGGGGAGAGAAAGATAGACACCTGCAGACCTGCTTCACTGCCTGTGAAGCAACTTCCCTGCAGGTGGGGAGCCAGGGGTTCAAACTGGGATCCTTATGTTGGTCCTTGCGCTTCACGCCATGTGCGCTTAACCCACTGTGCTACTGCCCAACTCCCCAGACAACTCTTAATACCCATTTGTAGCAAGGACAAACAAGCAGCAGCTAGTGTACAAGGTCCACATTCTGAGTGGCTGGTTGAAAAGTAAGGGGGATACTAGAATCTTAGTCAGAAGGCCTTGTTGGAGCTGACAGACAAAAGAAACTAAAGGCTACTCTTGCTCAAGTCACCTCACTCGGGTCATGACCTCCCCAGTCTGTTTCTATTCTTTGTCCCTAACCTGAGGGAACCCTGTATGGATCTTCCCTCATTTGTGCTAAATCATTTGTAGTCTCAGGATTATTTTTACCTTCTTCCACTCTGCCTGGAACCCTTGCTCCACTTAACAGGTGGCATTCTCCTTTTCCACCTGGTTGTAGGGGCTCCCTTCTCAGGAAGGTCTCCTTAAGCCCTGGACTAGGTTGGTTTCCAGTTCCACTAAAGCACATGTCACTTCCTAGACCACTGCACACCCCTGTCTTCTTATGGTTTCACATTCATTCTTTTATTATTATTCTATTATTATTATTATTATATAGGCCAGAGAGAAATTGAGGGGGGGCTAGAGAGAAAGATGCAGACCTGCTTCACTTTACTCAGTAGGTAAGGAGTGGGGGGCTCAAAGTCAGATCCTTGCATGAGTCCTTGAGTTTAGTACTATGTGCGCTTATCAGGGTGTACCACTGCACTACTTCCCACTTATTCACTTTGTGCCATGATCATGTCAGAGACAGGCAAGTCCTCCATCTTGGTCATGGTTGTTTCTCCAGCAGAGAGGACAATGCCTGACCTTTACATAATAAAAATGCTTGTCAAATGAATGAGTGAGTGGATAAATGCATTAATGAATGCAAAGAGTAAGCCACCATCCTGGGATTTCTACCTCGAGCAGTTCCTATGCTAATGGCTCAGAGGTATGGAGTTGAGCCCCTAGTCTGTCTGTCTTCTGGGTTGGGGTAGAGGGCAGCTCTGCTTTGTAGGAAGGCTGAGGGAAATTTCCTCAAAGGCTAGTGTCTGCCAGGTTCTGAGTGAGTTCAATTTATTTATTCTCTTTGCTCCATCAACAATACCAAAATAGTGCCAGCTTTTTCCCTGCTTCCTGCTCAGTATTTTGAGTCCTCCCCAGCCTCTGGCACAGGATTCTGTCTCTGGACATGGAGCTACTGAACAGCATGCATCCAAATAAACACAAGGTTTCCTGGAGCCAATACTGGCTCTGAGCCAGCAGGTAGGGCCAGAAGGGCAGTCTCCATGCAAATCCTTACCAAGAAGCTCTGGACAGATGATCATGCTTCCCTGGGTCTTGGTTTACCCACTTGTGAAAAGAAGCCATTCACACTTTCATGGACCCAATATATACTGGGCACTTGTATACCTGGTGCCATTCCAGGCCCTGGAGGTACACCAGTGAGTAGAACAAATAAAGATTCCTGCACTGACGGAGCTTCATACCAGCAGAAGGAAACTGACAGTAAACAAAGACATTGTAGCAACCTATGTGTGTTAGAGTGGTAGTTGCTAAGGAGAAAAGAAATTAAGTATAGGAAGTGTGTGTATGTGGTGGTGGGGAAACTGACTTCAGAAAAATTGTCCATGAAAAGTCACATTGAATGTGACCTGTGAGAAGAGATCTAAAGGAGAGAAGGTAGATAGGCAACCATGTGAAAATCTGAGAAGTGTGTTCTGGGCAGAGGGAAGAGCAAATACAAAGGCCCTGAGGCAGAAACAGACTTGATGGGTCATAGGGACAGGAAGGAGGCCAGTGAGGCTGGAGAGGAATGCGTGAAAGAAACCTAGAGATGAACTATGTCAGGTATGGACCCATGGAAAATAGGTGGGACACCACTGGTGAGCAGGTCCCAGCCAAGGAAGTTGGACAGAACAAGCACTGGAAACTGGGAATATTCACAAAGATGTGGGCAGAGGATAGTGGAGCAGGAAAAACAGCAGCAGTGGGAAATTTCTTTTTTGTTTTTCTTTTGCCTCCAGGGTTATCATTGGGGTAGGGTGCCAACACTATGAATCCTCTGCTTCTGGTGGCCATTTTTTTTCTATTTTATTTGAAAGGAGAAACTGATAGAGGAAGAGGAGGTAGAGAGGGAGAGAGATATACACCTGCCGACCTGCTTCACCACTTGTGTAGCGATCCCTCTGCAGGTAGAGAGCCAAGGTCTGAAACCTGGATCCTTGAAAACCCAGATCATTGCACTTATTACTATGTGCACTTAATCATGTGTGTCATTGCACACACAAAAATTTCCCCCTGGAAACCTTTTTCTCCTTAGTTTTAAAGGGACAGGGGTAGGACAGAAACTAGAACCAGCCAGAGCCTCAGCTACCTGGCCTGCAGCACAGCAGTTTGGGGGCTGGCTGGTATAAGGGGGGTTTGGTGGTCAGGTGGGACAGGAAACAGTCAAGTTTACTAGCATACTACCTCACCTGATGCCCACCTCCTGCCAGTTCTTGTTATTGAAATCAGGATAAAGGAACCTCATGCTGGCACATCAGGTCAGTACTCAAGGAAAGGAAAAACAGAGATTTAGAGAGCTTATGGTGTGGTGTGTGTGCGTATGTGTGTGTGTGTGTGTGTGTGTGTGTGTGTGTGTGTGTACACAAGGTCAGAGTGGTATGGAGGAGCATGAGTGGAAGCAGATCTTTAGGGCCTGGGGGCCTGAGTACAGGATTTCTGCATAGTTGTTTTGACCATGGAACCCAGGACACAGAAGAGGAAACATAATGCATAATGCATAATCATAAGACTTGAAGGTAAAGAAACCTCTATTTTCCTCATAAAGAGGGAAAAACTGAATATTCAACTACCTCTCCCTCCTCATGCCCCATCCAAGTTCCATCCATACATGACCCAGACTGTCCACAATCCTAAGCATGGCTTCTAGCACAGCCAGTCAGCCTTGCTCTGTGTATGTCCACTGCTAGCCCTGGCAGTGCAGTCACATCCTCCATCTGCCTCACAGGGTGGGCTGAACAGACCCTTTGAGCTTTCCTGGGTGGCAGACAGTGGAGGCTGACTCACCCTAGCTTTCACTTCTTTTCTCTGAACGCCTGGCTTCCCCACCCAAAGACCACCCTTAATGAGCCCAGTGTTCCTCTTCTGTCCTTCAAGTCATGCCAGGAAATGCTCATAAATTGGGAGCCACCCACAGGAGATTAGCATTCTGCAGGGAAGGGAGGCTGATAGCTAGAGTGGGGGTGGTGGGACAGGCAGGTCCAGAGAAGGAGTCAATATGAGGTCTTCCCAGCTTTAGGGGAGGGACCCATTGGTTTCCAGTTTTAGGCACAGACAAGCCTCAGGGAGCTGGAGGACTTGTATTCTGGTGCTGCAGCTTCTGACCCAGACCAGTGTGGGCCCCCTCTAAAACACAAGGACTTAGGGGTAGCTCTCAGCTCTTCCAATCATGTCCTATGAGCTCACCATTTCTTTCTTATTTTTATTTATTTATTTATTTATTTATTTATTTATTTATTTATTTATTTTAGCCTCCAGGGTTATTACTAGAGCTCAGTGCCTGCACCATAAATTCACTGCTCCTGGAGAACATTTTTCCCCTTTTGTTGTCCTTGTTGTTTTATCATTGTTGTGGTTATTATTATTGTTGTTGTTGGATAAGACAGAGAGAAATGGAGAGAGGAGGGCCAGACAGAGAGGGGGAAAGAAAGATAGACACCTGCAGACTTGCTTCACCGCCTGTGAAGCGGATTCCCTGAAGGTGGGGAGCTGGGGGCTCAAACTGGGATCCTTACACCAGTCCTTGTGCTTTGCACCACGTGCGCTTAACCCGCTGCACTACTGCCCGACTCCCGAGCTCACCATTTCAAGGTAGAGACATTCCACCATCTCGTGATTTAAATAGTCCATGACACCTGTAGTTTTACTTATTTTTTAAAAACAGTCTTACAAGGCTGTCATTATTAAGCCCATTTTATACCCAGGGAGATCACAGCTGAGAGAAGCAGGTGACAGCCCATGTCTTACCAGCATTGGGGCCACATGCTTAACACTCAAAGTGCCCAATGTGTCCTGTCCCTGGAATCAACTTTCTGTAATGAATCTCTCTTTGCCCCTCAGTAACCATCATGATCTCTTGACATACACTGAATGTGAAAAAAAGAGAACAGGAAGCAGAAAAAAGTGCCAGAAAATCCTTTGAATCCACCTAATCTCAGTTATAAAGCTCTGAAGACCTTTATGGCAATGAGGGGGAGATGGAGAGAAGTAAGTATGTAGAAATCCAAGTGGTAAAGATACAAAGAAAGAACTGGGCACTTTGGGACCTCATGGGGGTGTCTGAAACAGTCTGTGAGATGACACAAGCATCAGGATGGTTTGAGAGGTAAGTGTGTTTAAGGGAGAGAGAGAAACAGAAGTGATGTGTTTAAATTATGTCTAGAGTCAGGCCTGGCAGGTCACAGGGGTGAAGGGTTTTCACCCTCAGGTCATAGACTCTGCATTCCAGCTGGCTGCTGTGGGCAGCCCAGATCTATATGACCTTCAGGCTATGAGGAGGCTGACACACAAGGGCAGACTGATACTTCTGGAGGGACAGTCTACTCTGTAGGTGATCGGTTAGCAGTGGGTGTGTTAGCCATTACCACCACAATTATTATAAAGTGGCTGCATCCATTGGTTTGAAACCCGTAGCTTTTATTTTTCCTGCTGTCTCTGACCTGCCTGCTGACACAGCTGCCTAGACTTCAAACAGCAAGTCTCCATTTTCGTTTGCAAAATCAGTATGAAATTCCTAGAGGGCTTGTCTAATTCCTTCTGGTCTGACCACACAGCAATTACCAATTTGGAGGGAGGAGGGGGAGTCTTGCAGGCCCTCCAGCAGTGTGGGGACCTCTTTTCTGCCTTGGTCCTGGGCTGTGGCCAGAGAGGACCTCCAGGAGGCCCAAGGTGGGAGGCAAAGGGCTCACTCTGAGCACTCAGTGCTGATGAGTGGAACTGTTTGCCTGCTAAGTCACAGGCTATCAAGTGCTTCAGAGCGTAAGAGTGGATAGAAAGGGAAGCCTTTGCTCTGGTTTAAATCTGGGTCCTGTTCACATACTATCTTGTGAAGTTCCTAATCTGCTTCTTTTGTGCTATGAAGATACGGGACAGAGCTTCTTCTTATCTGAGCCTTAGTTTACCTATCTGCCAAGTGGTGAAGAGAGCATCCAGTCATTTTAAGAAATTTACTTTATAAGGAGCACTAAGTTACTTTGAGAAGAGAGTAGTAGCCAGCTTTGTGGGTTGGAATTTCATCTCCTTCCATATTCCCTCTCTTTCTTTCTCATTTTTGCCACTAGACTTATCACTAGGGCTCAGGCCTGCAGAGCAATTTCACTGCTTACAAAGGCCATTAATTAATCCTTTCGTGTTTTGATACAATGAGAAAGAGACAGAGAAAAAAAGAAGTAGTAATAGAAGAAGGATGAGGATGAGGAGGAAGGAGGGAGGGAAGGAGGGGAGAGAGAGAGAGAGAGATAGAGAGATATCTGCAGCACTGCTTCACTACTTATGAAACTTCTCCCCTATATGTGGGAACAGAGGACTTGAATCTGGGTCCTCAATCATAGTAACAAGTATGCTCTTCCCAGTGCACTCATCACCTGGCCCCTCCCATACATCACCTGGCCCTCCCATACATTCAGTATGACTAATGCCTTCTGTTGAGTACAGTGGTCAAAGGAGCACATGAGTACCACTTCTATCTTTAAGAATCTTATGGTCATGGATGGAGTGGGGCAAGAGTGGAGCTCCCCTAGGAAGACCTGCAGTAAGATGCTCATATTATTGGTGATGACCAGGCACCAGGATGAACAAGGGGTTTTGGGATCTTTGCAATAGGAAGGACTCATGGAAGGTAGAGTGTAAGCCAGGAATTCACATAGGGTGCATTTGTGCAGCTGCGCCTTGTGGGAGCATGCATCTACTACACAAGATTGAAAGAAATGGAATTCTGGGTTGCGGCCCATGCCAAGGCTGGTGTAACAGGCAAGTTCAGGAAAATGTGGATGATGTCCACATCTGGAATATAGTGAGTGGCTGCTGGATGTCATGGGATAGAAAGAGAGCAGAGAGGAGAAGCAGCAAGGTGGAAGCTTGGATTATTTTTCCCCTGAGGGACTATGGGAAGTCACTGAAGACACAGAATGACTAATCAGACTTTTATTTTTTAAAAATTTTTATTTAAATTTTTTATCACTAGGGCTCAATGCCTGCTCAGTGCCTCATCACTCCTGGAAATTCTCTCTCTCTCTCTCTCTTTCTTTCTTTTTTCTTTTTTTTTATACAGTCAGAGAGCAGTTGAGAGAGAATCTGGAGGAAGAGAGGAAGAGACATCCTTGGCATTGCTTCACCACTCATAAAGTCCTGTGTGAGGCTTGAACCCTGGTCCTTGCACATGGTAATATGTGCACTACCACTACCACCCAACCCCCTGATTCATCAAACTTCCCCTGCTTTCTCGTGGAGAAAGAATTAAAGGGATCCAAGTTGTAAGAAGGAGACAATGAGATAAACTGGCCCCACCTGGGCTTTGGGGGTGACTGGGATGTTTGAAGGAAGTGTAGGTATGTCAGAATGCAAATGAGCAATGCCAAATCTTTCCTTTTCTTAAAAAGTATTTTACATATTTTATTTTTATGAGAGATACATATTGAAAGATGCAGAGAGGTCAGCTCTGGCTTATGGTGGTGCTGTGGATTGAACCTGGGACCTTGAAGCCTCAAGCACAAAAGTCTTTTTGCATAACAATTATGTTGTTTCCTCAGCTCCTCAGCTCCCAAGTCCTTCCTTACTTGGATATTCTAGAAATTTTTACCTCTGGGCTGTGGGCCTCTTCCTTTGCCCATAACTGCCTTTTCTCCCTTCCCCTGAATCTCACCATCTCTCTTCTTCACTCCAGGAAGACCTAAGTCCCACTGTGGGAACAGCTGGACAGAAGAGAAGCAGGCCAACAGTAGCAGGAAGGGCAGATTCTGCGTGGGATTGACATGGGTCTATGACCTTAATTGTCCTTGGGTTAGACATTCTTCTTAGAGCAAATCAAAGGAGTCAGATGTTCAGAATCTGATCTCACAAACAAAGCTATAATGCAGCCCCAACTTCTCTTATTTTTGTTTTTAGATTTTTTTTACACCTGTTTATTGTCACAAGAGAGACTTCCTGGCATCAGAATGGAGAGATGGAGACTTTGGTCCTACTTAAAGTATGTCACACAAGGGAGCATCCCGAGATCCTGTGTAGGATTCCTCATTTTATAGTGAGGCCTAGAGAGGGCAAGAAGGTACCTGAAGCCACAGTTAGCCAGAGGTGCTGACTTAGGCAGGAATAAGGCATCTGTCTGCTTTACTCTGGCAGCTCAGACATCCTATGCCCCCCTTGTCCTTTCCTTCCCCCCACCACAGAAAGGAAAAATGTTTTTAGACCAGAGGCAAAAGAATGTGAAACGGAAATCTGAGCCTTGGGTCTTGGGAAAAGACCCAAGAGAAGTCAGACAGATTTTGGATGAACAAAGATCTGCTTACACTGCAAACAGGAAACACACAAGCTATCCCAGGTCTCCTGCACAGGTCTGACCTGGGAGTGAGACAGAGAGAGTTGATGGAGCAGGGAAGGCTCCACAAGGTGCTGTCTTAAGGGCCAGTCTGCTTCTGGGATGCACACTACATGGGGCAGAGGGAAACCTGCTTCAGCCTCTTAGCTCTTTGCTTGTAATCTTCTCAAGGGTCCTGAGCCCCATGCTGGCGTTCACCACCCTGCCTGAACCTGCCCGCTGGGTCCTGTCTAAACCCACACCCCTGTGCTGTCCCACCTCGATGCTCACTTCCACTAAGAAAGCTTCTTTAGAGCTTTGGTCTGTGTTGGCCTTCCCCTTTTGTTAGCTTTTTCAATTGGGCATTCAGTTTCTAGGAGAGAGAGAGAGACAGAGAGACAGACAGAGAGAGAGAGAGAGAGAATGGGAGGGAGAGAGAGAAAGACAGAGAGAGAGAGAGACAGACTCTGGGGTGTTTGGGATTCTAAGTGATTGAGGATTGACTTGAAATGCATATGTATACACACATGTGAGAGAAGAAGACAGAAGTAGAGATAGACACACAGATAATAGGTAGTAGATAGACAGACAGACAATGTGAGCTATCCTATATGATATTCACTACATATATAGGCCCAACTGCAAACTGAAAGTAAGTACTTTCACAGTGTAGTGCTATTCCTTTGATATCAGACATTGCACTGGAAGCCCAGGAAAACTGAGTTCAATAAGTAGTTCCCATCCTTTCTGACCAAAGGGCCCCATGGCTCTTTCTCCATTGTCCAGTCTTAGATCAGTGAGACACTCTGTGACCTGGCTCTTGCTATATTTGTGTCTTTGGCCTCACCTCCTCCACTTTCCCTTTCATTTATACTTGCTGTTAGAGAGCACTGCACAGGGTGACCTCAGACGCTGAATTCCCCCCCCCCCCCTGCATTTTATATCTTGAGCATCCCTGACCTCTCATAGATCCCTGCTGGTTCTAGGCCTAACAGGGAAAGATATGCTCTCTGATCTCCAAAGGAGACTCTGGTTATTCCCAGGCTTAACTACGCCATGGCTTCACTCTGCTCTTGAAACAAGATTGCCTTCTTTAGCACAGCTTTCTGACTCTTCTTTGGGGCACTGTCAACCTCCTCAGATTTAGTTCTGCTTTCTTGTTCTTCATTTTTCAAAACATTTCCTTTACAGGCTTGTTTGTTTGTTTATGTTCAGGGTCTTTGCATCTGCTGATCCTTCTACTAGGAATGCCATTCCCACAACCCCTCCCTTTTGCCTCAGTAACTCCTACTCATATTTCAGTTGGTTCATGTGTCGGTTCTTGTTCTTGGAAATTCCTTCTCTGATCCTCCCACCCCCCTCACACTTTATCTCAGGAGACCCCTCTCAAAGTTATTCTGCATCCTAGACTCTTTCTTTAGCATGCTCATGGTAGATGATTTTCTTACACTGTGTGTGTGTGTGTGTGTGTTGTGTGTGTTTAGGTTTATTCTGTGACTGTTCATCTTAATACATTTAACTTCTATGATCAATAGTTTTTTTTCTGTCAGACTGTATAAAACCTTTAATAACTATGATTTCATTAAAGTCTCCAATGATCCTGTGAAAGTAGCTGATATGTTTATTCCATTTTACAGATGAGATTTAGAGTGGTTAATTGATAAGTCTGAAGTTACAGAGTAAGTAAAAGAAAAATAAATCTAGGAAGTCTGTTCATTTCAGTCATGACCCAGTCCTATAGAGAAATGAGTAGGATGGGGACCACGTTTGCTTCGCTCACCCCAGTCCCTAGTCCAGAACTGCTTTTAGCATTTACCCACTAAAAAGAAGGGAGTTACAAGCTCTCCAGGAACAGTCTCTGAAAGCCATTTTTGCTTGGCTTACTTGGTCCCAGATTGGGAGAGAGACAGTATTTATAACTAGTTAAATCTGTTTCTTCTAAAGAGGCTAGTAATATTATTCTGAAAGCCTGAATGTGGAGCCAGGACTAAGCAAAAGCCCAGATATGGACCTGAAATTCAGGGATACAGCAAGACCTCAAAAATGGCAAAGGTTAGGGTTTCCTGACAGTCCAGGTGACTCTATGTGCCACATCTCCTTGGGGGTCACATGAAGTTACAATGAGAGGGCCTATTGGTGGCCTATTGCTAGCAAAGGGCTTGGGTGTGGACTCTGGAAAAGCCCTTTTTTTCTGTAGTCCTGGTGCCTGCTTCCAGAGCTGCACCTTCTGCTGGAAAAGTCTCTCTCCTGAAGCTAATAGCTGTTCCTCTGGACACAGGGTTCAGCCCCTCTACAGGGCCTGATGAGGGCCTCTCTGCTCCCTCTCTTGGTCACACCATGAACCAAGCTATCCCTGGGTAGCCCCTGTGGCGGGGCCCAGAAGCAGGCCTGGTAGGCCAACAAGCCTGAGAGGCTTCCCCCATCTTTTCGGCCCCCCTTTGAAGGGGATCAGGTTCCCCCACAAACATAATTGAAGGAAAATATGAGAGAGAAAAGGTCTTTGTTCTCCCATTTACAGCGTCAGAAAATATGTAACAAATTAGCCGTTTATGAGGTAAGAGAACAGGGCTGTGCGTTGCGGCTGGGAGGCGCGGCAGCCGCACAAGGGGGCCTTTCAGCACTGAGCATGGGGGGTAGCCCAGCAGGAGGGCACTTGGTTGGGAAGGGCGGCTCTGCCCTGGGCCTGCCTGCCTGCAAGCGTGGCCTGGCACCAGTGGCACGGAGAAGGGAGGCCCCATCTGACCCCATGGCTTGGATGAAGTGAAGGCTGGCAAATGGAAACATGGCGCCATCCAGTCAGTGGATAGATATGGTTCTTGGGAGGGCAGGGTGGCTGGTGAGTGAGGGCTGGAGGCCTGGCTTCCAAACCTTCCTCTGACAGGTTCCCAGAGATACCCAGAGTGATTTCCAACTCTTTCTCAGGATCCGTTTTCCCACCTCTAACAGGAGGGCCTTGTTCGGCATCATCTCTCAGCGCTTATCCAAAGTCCTCAAGGCATAAACATGTAGCTGCAGCAAGACCTCCATGGCTTTCCTGCTGATTTCACTGAAAATTAGGAGAGGGGAGGTGTTTGGGGGGCATTGCATAGGGTTTCTTACTCTCAAAACCTTTGATTTTTCTTCCAGGGCTTGATAAAAAACAAAAATAAATAAGTAAGAATTCCAGCTGAAGCATCAAACAGAAGATGTCATTAAGACCCAGGGTTTGGATGTATGTGAACATGTATGTGGGAAGGGCTGGCAGAATAGTCAACTCTCTCAGCAGAGAGGAAGCAGAGTACTTCTCCCTTCAACCTTGTCTCTTGGTCTTTATCTTTATTCTACTGGTATGTCCAGGACAGCAAGTGGTGGGACAAAAGCATTTTCAAAGACATTCTTTGGGCTCACCAGCTTGGTGTTTTTAATAGGCTTCTTGAACTTGACTCACTGTAGTTCTGATACTCTGTGAAACTGACACTGTTCACAGGTCTGTCATTCAACCCCTATGCCTTTGGCACCTTGTGCTTTGGAATTTCTGGCTCCCTGGTTAGACCACACATTTCTGAAGCCCAAGTTTCCCATTCTTTATGCCACCACAGGGCTAGGCTGGAGAATGTCCCACAGGCATGTGGGGACAGAGCCTCGGCACTGCAGGCTTAGGTCTGGGACCCTGTACTGAGCCCCACTGTCTGTGCTATAGCCCAGCCTGCATTTTCCTCTCTGGTCACATAGGGGCAGGAGGTTCACAGAGGCCCCTGGCTTTGAAAGCAGATGTGGCTGAGATCATGGGTCCATGCCAGTCCAGTGTAAGAAATCCCCCTGAAAAGTGGGGTGCTGGGCTTAGAAATGAATATCCTGAGTGTTTCGTCTGCAGTCACAAACACATCGCTTTCCTGGATCTGATTTTATTTATTTTGATTGGATCTTAACAGTTCTTTACAAGGCTGAAATTGAAGCTGCCTGGGGACCCCAGGAGACTTGCTAAAACTCCAACTGCACCCAGTTTAGCAGAGCAACTTGAAAGTCAATCAGTGGTAAGGGACAATTTGCCTCATTATTTCCAGCCCTGGAATTTGGCAGCTGGTGGAATGCTAGGCCTGGTGTGGACGTGGCAGTGGGCAATGAACACAGCAAGGTCTGTCACCCAGGCTGTTCCTTGCAGAATTTGGGTCTGGACAAGCTGATATTCTCTCTGAAGGTGGGTGGTGCTGGGAAGGATTTCCCACTGGGGAAACAGAGAGAACAGAACTCCCCTTCCCTGTAGCTCAAAGCTGCTTCTTTAGATTCAGGATTCTGAGTATCTATTGAGGTTCTTCCCTGGCTGAGTTCTGGGAAACAGAGAGGGAATCAGACCCAGTTTTCTCCTCTTAGACCAGGCACATTGAGATACCCCTGCTCCCAACTAGCATTATTGCTGGGGCTTGGTACTTGCATAATGAATCTACCTCCTGGTGGCCCTAACCTTTTCCTTTTACCTGACAGGACAGAAAGACATTGAACATTGAGAGAAGACGGGAAAATAGAGAGGGAGAGATAAAGAGACACAGATACTTCACCACTTGTGAAGCTTTTCCCTTGAAGGTATGGGCCAGGGGCTTGAACCTGGGTCCTTGTACTTGGTAACATATAGGCTCAATCAGATGCACCACCACCCAGTCCCTTAAGATAAAATTTTATAGAAGGTGCCAAAAACCTGGGGGCATACATTAGGAACCAACTATGGCTGAGACCATCTCTGTTAAGCCTCAATTTCCCAGTGAGGTCCACCCTGATCTCCTGATTTAAAATGGTATCTTCCCAGCCTCTCCCACCCCCATGAACTCTGTCATGATTCTCTATTTATCACTTTCTAACTCACAGTGTCAGTTACTTGTTAATCACATTTCCTCCCCGTAGGAGGGAAAATGCTCCATGAGGGCTGAGATGTCTGTTTTATTCAGTAATATCTCAAGCCCCCACACAGAAAATGTGCTCAATAAACATGTCACTTGAATGAGTGGATCTGGTGGCATTTTTATTACCCAGATTTCTGGGATTGTCTGTGCAAGTCTAGTTCCTGTGGTCTCCACCCCTAAGCCATCCATTCTAACTCCAAGCAGGTCAAGGAGTTCCCTGTAAGGCAGAAAGCGGTGTCCCCAGGCTGGGGACCCTTCCTCACTACCTGGATGCACCTCCCACTTTGCTTTAGCCCATCCTACCCCACAGGTTTCACTTCTTGCTTTCCTCCCTGTGTAGGATAACAATACCATAAGAATGTTCTACCTGCCCACATGTACCAAACCTTGTTGAACCTTGCCCCAGATCCGGCAACTATGAACATTCAAGTCTTAAAAATTACAAAAGTAGGGATCAGGAAGGTAGAGGTGTTTAAGCAACTTGGCAAGGTCACATAGGTAGTGGGGTGGGGAGGACCTTATTCCTTCCTTGCCCCTCATGAGGTTTTGTGCTCAACCCTGGAGTTTGCGTTGTACAGTAGTTATGTCTCTCCCTTGTTGCTCCTCTCCTGCACAGGTTCTCAACCTGGGAGTTAATGTAAGCACTGGAAAATGCAGGAGGAGGGAAGCCTGTGCTGTGCCATAAAAGGCCCTGCATTCTGGTGTCTCAGCTGGTGGTCAGAGAAGCACAGCGGGAAATCCCAAGCTCTGGGCTTGACTTATGACAGACCAACTCATCTCTGCATCTTACTCAGCCTCATCAAAAGTATGGGTACAAGGGATGCCAGGGCTGCTGGAGAAGGTGTGGAGGACTCAGCTCCAGGATGAGATTTGCTGCAGGAGTCACAGGCCCAGATCACAGAACTGGAAGGGAAACTTCTGGTTTCCCAGGCTGGGAGGGACCTGGCAATGTCCTTGTCACAGGTTCCTGGATCTGTACCACTGTGGTGGGGATCTCCTTGCTTCTGAAACAGCCCTCTCTCCACCAAGTCCATTCCAACTTCTAGAAAGAGGTTTTTTCACACCAAACTGGGCCTTGTTCCTGGCCACCTCAGTTCAGCCTGTGGGCCTCAGAAAACTCATCTGTGTTGTGACATTGGAAAGACTGCAGAGATTTGCTCTGTGTGTGTGTGTGTGTGTGTGGAGGGGCAGTCCCTATCCAGATGACTCCAGAGGCAGCTCTTTCCTTGCCAGCAGCACACTCCCACCATGGTCACCCTCTTTGTACACCCTTCAGGCTGTCATCATCCCTCTTCAAGAGTGCATGCAAATACTGGAGGAGGAAAACATTCAACAGGGGCTGAAACAATAAGGCACTGCTGATTAACTCTCAACCAACCAGAAAATGTAATTAACCTCATTGCCCAGCCCAGCACTGGAGGGTGTATGCTCTCTTCCTCCCACATGCAGAACACACGTGCCTGTACTATCATCCTCCACTCAAATGCCAAAACACAGTGCTGCAACCAGGACAAAGTTGTCCAGGCACACACCTAGATTGGCAAAGCCCCCTATGACCCCCTATACACACACTAACATGCATTCTAACCCACAGCCATGCATATCAACACTCCCCTATGGAGACACACATTGCCCTGCACTCCAACTCTAACTCTCTCCCTGATTTAGGAAAGATTCCTAGCCTGACGTATCCCTCACTCACTGCTCTGGTCTCATCCTCATCACATACACTGAGGGTGCATTCTGGGGAGAGTTTTCTCTCTCTTCTCCTATTTATTTATTTACTTATTTATTGCTACAAGTGTTATTGCTAGAAATCAGTGACTGTATGTATCATGAATCTGCCACTCCTGGTGGCCATTTTTTTTCCTTTTTCAAACAAATCTATTTTTTATTTAATAGGACAGAAATTGAGAGGAAAGGGGTAGGTAGAGGGAGACAGAAAGAAAGACACCTGCAGCACTATTTCACTGCTCATAAAGCTTCCCCCTGGCAGGTAGGTATCAGGGCCTTGAACCCAGGTCCCTGTGCATGGTAATATATGCAGTCAACTGGGTGAGCCACTGTCTCATCCTCAGGAGAGATCTCTCTAGCTCTCCACTTCTGAAATCTGTGGATTCCACAACTGAGGTTACTGCTTGGTTTTAGGTCCTGTGCGGTTCAGGACCTGACTTGGTTATCTTGGGATCGAGCAAGCCCATGCAGTACACTCCACATAGACAAGTGGAAGAAACAAATCTTATATACTCTGTGCCTTTGGCTAGTCCCTGGGTCTTTCCTCATCTGTAACATGGCGGCAGCTTTTACCTGGGAGTGGCCATGAACAATAGAGGTCATGTGTGCATTGTGATTTTTCATCTTTTAAATTCCCCTTATGACCCTTTGAGGTAGGTGCTGTTATAATCATCCTTCTAAAGTGATAGAAATGGAAGCCCAGATACAGATGTTACATAGCATGGATGGTGTAGATATATATGAGGTGGTGATTGTCGTAATATCATTTTCCCTAAGATGCTTCTATAAATATTCTGTAGGTTTTTTTAAATTAATGATTTAAAAATGATCCACAGGATCATAAGGTAAATGGGTTATAGGTCTATAGAATGCCTTTAATCAAATTTCTGTGTGCTCACCCCACCCCATGACTACTAGAGTTCTCACAAGTTTCCAGCATCAGGTTGATTACCTAGTATTTTTGCAAGTTCAGATGTTTCAAGTCTCTATGCTCCACATACAAGTGAAACCATCTGGCAGTCAGCCTTCACTTCCTTACTTATCTTTTACTAAGGATAATCACACTCGGGTCCTGGGCAGTGGTGCACCTGGTAGAGCACACACATTACAGTGTGCAAAGACCTAGATTCAGGTCTTTTCTCCTGGGGAAAAGCTACATGAGAGGTTTAACAGTGTTGCAGGTGTCACTCTCCACCTCTCCCTCCCTTCCTTCTCAACTTCTCTCTGCCTCTATCCAAAATAAATACATACATAAATAAATAAATATTTATATAAAAATCAAAATCATATTTGTGCAAAGTATTAGCCCATATTTAGGTGGTTGCCGAGTGACAGGCACTTGGCCAAGCATGTCATACACACAGAGAAAGCACCAACCCTAGGCCACATGGTGAGAGCTTGGAGGTGGCTTTACCTTGGCCCTGGTTTCTCTGGAACAGCCCCCAGTTTCTCCCTAGCATTAAGGGCATGCAAGGGAAAGGGCTGGCTGTGGAAGTGAACACCAGACCCTAATGATGTCACCAAGTCCTGTGGTGCCAGCATCTAAGCATGAACCCTTGTCTCAAGTCAGTCCCCAGGGCATAGTGCCTAGACTGCCTGTGGTGGAAGTACTTGGGGCTGGGGCACTGGACCCTCCCTGGGTATCTCTAGGGTACTACATATCCTGAAGGGCCCTCTTGCCTGGGGTGAATTCCTTCTTTATCCTGAGAGGACAGTGATGGCAGGACAGACGCTGGTGTAGCTTTCAGGGAACCAAGGGTGAACTGAAGCTGGACTAGTGGATCCACAGAGGTTTCCGGGACCTGGGGCTCTCCCTGAGGATGGTTGGGATGGAGATCCAAGCAGGTCAGGAAGGCAGAAGCACTGAGCACAGAGCTACAGGGTGGAAGCCACCAGAAGAGAGCCTGCCAAGTTGGTGTAGTGTCAGCACATTCTTGGAGCAAAGGGACTGAGACTTCCATCCTCCAAATTGACTTCCAAGTGAGAATGAGGGCCTTGCTGCCCCAGTGGGAGTCATACAAGGGTCATTGTCTGGGAGTAGAGGCTTTGTGGGGTGGGGGGAGGAAGGCTGTGGAGCACCTTCAGGCCTCTCTCTGCCTCTAAAACACTGGCCTCTGCTTGCACTCCCCTTATGATGGGCTGCTTACTAAGGTGCAGAACTTTTAGACACTCTTGTTTGGGAAGGGGAGTAAAAGGCCTTGCTAAAGACTGTGAGCTGAGTGGTGGGGAGATGCCTTTAGCCCAGCCAGATAGGAGCCTGGATTTTGCAGAGAAAGTGGAGCACCAAGGCTGTGGATGGCTGTAAAGGCATTCCCGAACCCTCCTGGTGATCACACATGAAGCAGGCCCAGGCCCCACACCTGGACCTGGTAAGTTCCTGTTCAGATCTCCTTCTAGGAATCTGAATCAGAGAAGATCCTTCAGGAGCTTCAGCAATCATCTCCAGTCCCAAAGAAGGCTCTCCTGGTGCCCTATTGCAATGAGATGCTGGAAGGCTACAGGTGCCTGCTAGCACACGCTGAGCCCTGGGCTCCCCATCCTGGACAGTGACATGTTCTGTCCTGGGGACCTGGGGACCTGGTCCTAGGAAAGATACTGGCAACTGACTCTCCTTTCCTGCACTGGGCTCACCTCTCTGTATAATGGAGGCCATTAATACCTACCTATCTCGCAGGGTATGAAACAAGGAAATCCCCCAGCATGGGACCAGCCCACATAGGCTGAGGCTAGGACTTCACACCTCACCTTCTGCCCACCAGGCTAGGTGTGAGATCAAAAACTCTGTGTGTGTTATGTTAGGAGGCACCTTTCAAGGTTTGGTATCACTTAGAGAAAAAGAGCCCTGAGACCTGGTCAGCCCACACCTTGTGTCATTCCACTTCCCTAATTCCTTGCCTTTCACCTGCATGGGCAGGTTTTCCCCCCCTTTTATGTAACAGAGATCTGCAAACTCCAATGTGTAGAGGCCAGACTAGGGGGGAGTCCTTCAGCTATGACACATAGTTATAGGCACCCCTCCACATTCTGCACTCAGTCCTGAACTCTGGGGACAACCTGCTGAGCACCCCCTGTGCCTACAAAGCAGACTCTTTGCCCCATGCTCTTGACAGTCATCATATGACTCTAGGAGTTGGAGGAGATGCCCTCCACACTTCATCAACAGAGAAACCAATGTTCAGAGAAACACAACGATCTGCCAGGCACAGAGCCACTCACTGTGCAGGTAGAGAAAGTGGCACTGAAACCCACACTTGACCAGAGTTGAGGCCCTATTCACTCTAGCCATCAACCCTATTCAATGTAGAGGTGCAGAGAAGGGCTGCATGGGGATGGGGGGGGGCTGGACCTAGGAGGGGCTGGACCTAGGAGGGGCAGCACAGGTGCAAGTGACAGCATGAATTACTGAGGCTACATTTGACATGCAGGGACCTTTAATAGCTTCTTTCTTTCCACTTTGTTCCATTATTCCCAGGCCCTGGAGCTGCCTGTAGAGCAACTAATCATGGGCAGTTACCACAGTGGCACATCATAAACAGTCTGTAAAAGGCCCAGGGAGCTCAGTGCAGCACACACACACACACACACACACACACACACACACACACACACACACACACGGCTCCCCACAGGAAGAGGTCAGCCTGGTCAGCACAGGCTCTGGACAGTCATTCCAGGTTTTCCCATGGGGAATCTCAGTCTGAAAGAGAGATGCAGGCAAGCATGTATGCACACACACCACACACACATACACACACACACACACACACACACACACACACACACACACACACACACATTTTTCCAAAGTCAGATAAGTTATGGACAAAATAGAAATTAGATGTTTTGTTTCAAAAAGCAATATAAGCAGTAATAAAGGTTAATCCCATTGATAGTTTTCAAAACATTTCCAAATGGGTTCTCACTAGTTATTACAATAGCTGCCTTGGCAATGTAGGAAGTGTGTGAGATTCAGAAGAAAATGATAGTCCACCACTAGACCTGCCACTGAACTGATGTTCCTTCAGCAAAAGTCTGACTTAGCTCCAAAACCCACCATGACTTCATACTACACTCCTACCCTCACACTTGATAGTACCTTTTATAAATTCCTTCTCACTTGTCTACAGTTCTGTTCCAAAAAGTCAAGTAAGAAATCATGTGTTTTGCAAGACGTCATTTGCCTTTGTAGCACTGTGTTTTTGCTTAAGCTATACCTTTTGCCTTTCTCCTCCTTTTCCTCCACCTTCCTGGTGACCACTTGAATTTATTCATAAATAATGCTTGTATCTCTGGGATTGGGGACTGTACTCCACATGAGTCCTCATCTCAGCTCCTGATACCCAGTCTGGTGTGGAGAGGGTATACTCTTGGGCCAACTTTTTTACACACACACACACACACACACACACACACACACACACACACACACACACACACACACACGAGTCTCCCCAGTGCTATAAGACTTCCATGTGGTGTCAGGATTTGAACCTTGTACATAGTAAGTCATATGCCATATTTAGTTGTATCTCCAGCCACTGAGTTCTTTTTTTTTTTTTTTTTTTGCCTCCAGGGTTATTGCTGGGGCTCAGTGCCTGCACTATGAATCCACTGCTCTTGGAGGCCATTTTCTCCCCCATTTTGTTGTCCTTGTTGCACTTGTTATTGTTGTCAAGTTGTTGTTGCTGCTGGATAGGACAGAGAGAAGTCAACAGAGGAGGGGAAGACAGAGAGGAGGAGAGAAAGATAGACACCTGCAGACCTGCTTCACCACCTGCAAAGTGACCCCCTGCAGGCGGGGAGGTGGGGGCTCAAACCGGGATCCTTATGCCGGCCCTTGTACTCTGAGCCATGTGTGCTCAACTCGCTGTGCTATCACTCAGCCCCCAAGCCACTGAGTTTTATTTCTGTATAACCTCACATGCCAGGGGAGGATGGGAAAATATTGGGGGCCATGGTTCCAACCTCCATGTAAGACTGGGTAGGGTGGGCATGTAACTGTGGAATGGGGAGGGAGAGGGCACTCCAGGGATCCTGCCACCATCCTAGAATCCTGCCACAGCCCCTGAGTCATGCCTGAGAATTGGGAGGAATATGACAGAGGAGCCATCAGGGAATTCCTCAGTCCCACAGCCCAGGACCCTGGAATCACAAAGGGGAAATCTATGAGCTGACCACTTGATTTCTCAATCAACAGGGGTGTTTAGAGCACCTGCGTGTGTTCTGCAGCCAGACCACCTAGATTCAAACGCCCAAGTCCTGCCTGTGTGGCTGAGGGCGAGTCCTTTGACAGCTCTGCTCTTCAAGTGCAGCTGGTTCTTCAACTGGCAGGACATGAAGCTTCCTGGCAGAGACTACAGAGGATGCTCCGGAAGGGTGAGGAGTCTGAAAAGACTGTTTCCCTCTTCTGGGATTCACAATGCACCTGCCTTGTTCTGTTGTGATGAAGGCAAGATCTTCCAGTCCAGAAAATGAAGGGCAAATTGAGAAGGGGCCTACTAGGGAAAAATTGTCCACAACTACTTAGCACTACACTCTGGCCCACAAAGAGAGCCCTCCACGTCTTAGTGGGGGGGACTGAAATAAGTAATGCATCCAGCTGCAGCCCTTACAGCCTTGGGACAACCACTTCAAAAGTGCTGCTTCAAGGTGTGGAGAGCTGGGGTCTGGTACAGATGGGTGCTGTGCCTGCAGGCCAGGGAACCCAGAGCTGCCCTGGAAGTGACGTGAGCTTTCCTTCTGTTTCCTGGGGAACAATGAGTATGTCCTCACAGAGCTGTGATTTAGCAGAGGGGCACACAGCAGGTGCCTTACATGGTCACCATTCCCTCCTTCTCCCCAGGGTCTCAGGCTCTGCCTCTATGTCTACATTTCTGTCCAGTAGCACAGAAATAAAAAATTCCCCACCAAATTCAGATGAGGGAGAGGAGAACATTTTTTCTTTTACTGTCAGGGATTCACCACTCCAGGATGGTGATAGGGAAAGAAAGAGAGAGACAGAGAGAGAGAGAGAGAGAGAGAGAGAGAGAGGGAGGGAGGTTGGGAGAAGGAAAGACATCACAGTTCCAAAGTTTAGCTCTAACCCAGGTTATATGCATGCTAAAACAGGCTCAAGATCCAAATGAGCTATTTAGCCAACCCTCAAACTCAATTTTTCAATATTCCAGAAGTCAAGACCCAAGGAATGTGATGGCTTCTCAAACCATAAGTACTCACAGCATGCTATTTTTTCTTGAGAAGAAGCCCCCAGCAGGCCGGAGCTCTAGGCTCACTCACCTTTCCTCTGGGAGAGGTGCCATCCAGCTGGGGCAGCAAGGAAGGCAGTTGAAGGGACTCAGGAGCGGCTATAAAAGACTAGGGTTGGAACTTTGGAACTTGGCTCTTGCACTTGACTCTAGGGGAAAGGCTGTCATAGAAAGGCTTGCTTTGATCCACCGCCAATCTAAATCATCCAAATAATAATCATCCAAATCTACGCATCGTTGCAGACAGCTTGGTCTAGGGGTCAGCCTGGACTCTGCCCTCCCACTGTGCCCCTAAGTTTACCTTCCAGCATTTCAACCTACCACTCCTCCATTCAGATTACCTATCTGGTCTTTCTTTCCTTATCCTTGTCCTTTTCCTTTTATTCCTTATTGTTTTTTAAGATTCAAGTCATAATACAAGTGCCTGTGGCACACTCAGTGACTATTTCATTAGTACATTATCAAGTGACACCTAGTCTTTGAAACCACTAAGCACAACAGAAAACTCTGTTCTGCATCCATTCTTCGGAACAAAGTGAGCTTACTACCCAAGATCCGGGTCCCTGGCCTCTACCTCCTGGTCTCTTCGGTCTGCAGCTCTGCACAGCTGCTCTTCCAAAATAGCAGGTCCTCTCTAGCCTCTGGCTTTGAGCTTACTTTTCTCTTCCATTCCCTTCTGCATAAGTTTTACCCATCCTTAAAGATCCAGCTGAACATCCTTCCTGAGGTCCTTCCAACTTGGTCTCCTGTTCTCTCAGTACTCAACTTGATCCTTCTGGGGCCTCACTGCCTTGCACAGATACAAGGGGGCTGGGACCTCCCCAAGAGGATCAGTATGCACACCACCCTCATTTACCCCTGATCTTGCTCCCAGCCCCAAGACTGGGTCTAGCCCAGAGAATATCCTCTGCACATCCTGAGTGAAAAATTAAAGACAGACTTCCTGCAGTGATATTGACTACTACACCACTGGTACACAGTCACATTAACTACTACACCCCTGATACATAGTCACATTAACTACTACACCCCTGGTACACAGGACAGATACAGCTCAGAAGCACACACACACACACACACACACACACACACACACACACACACACACACACACACACACACACATTTGTTTGGCTACCAAGACATAAAACAACTCAATATACTTCATTAAGTAAGAAAATCCGCAGGAGTTGGGCTCTGCCTCAAAGTCAAATCACCTCTCTTCTCTAGAACTTCAGTTTCCCCTCCCAACTGAAGGGACATGACCCCACTTTGCACATCTTTGAGGATCAAACAAGATAACAGTGGTGAAAGGGGCTTTGACAAGTACAAAGCTCTAGCTAGACATATAGTATGACGGATATTATTCAGGCACAAAGAGAAGTTTCTCCATGTCCTGTTATCTCTTCATTATTTTCTTTCAAGGAAATGGTTCAGACCTGCCAGCCTGCATTATTATTGGCACTATGAGCCATGGGGAGAGGGAGGCAGAGAGGGAGAAGGAATCTTTAAGAGAGACTCTCTGGGGGACACTAATATTTTTAATAGTTTGAGACTTATGAAGCAAATCTCTGTTCTCCATATTATATAGCTCGGCTGAGCCTGAAGAATGTTTCCAGAGTCTTTAACGAAACTGAAGCAGTAACCCAGCAGAGAGAGAGAAAGGAAGAAAGAGGAGATTTATTTGCAGAGATGTTTTCTCAAAGAGAGGAGAAAGCAGCCCAAGGCAGGGGGTCCAACTCAGTCACATCCCCTGGGCCATCAAGAGTCCTGATGCTGTCCATGGTCAGCGCCAGGCCACCTGTCTTCACCTTTGAAGAGCTCAAGTAGTGGCTGTGCTGCCCCACTGGGGGTGTGTACGTGTGTGCTTCTGCTTTCCTTCTAATCATCTGGAGAGGAGGACAAACTAACTAACAGCAGGGGGACTAGCTTTTACATCACGTTTGAGAATCACTGCAGCCTATGGCCTCAGTGGGAGAGCAGAATTATTAATAGGCCCTACGGAGACCTCGGGAAAAATGCAGGGCTGCATTGAGTTGAAAAGGTCAGCGTGAATAACAAAAACAGACATTCTGGGGAGTCAGAATGGATTTAAAATACACTCCAAAAAGGAGCCTGGGACTCCCTGGTAGTGGCAGGCACAGTGCAACAGGCTTTGTATGTTCTTGGGCAGTGTGCACACCTCCAGGTCTGGAGACATTTGTCAGCTCCTAGGGAGCCCAGTGGAGATTTCAGTCTCACTGGCATGTACTTGGGGTGACTTCTGAGTGCCAAGAATGACAGTTGAACTGCTGTGTGCTGGGTTGACACACCCCTTTCTCTCCATAAAGTGAGGGGAATGGATTAGCTGGTTCTAAGAGTTATTTCTAAAACTTCAGAGCCTGGCAAGCACTTGACCTCAGTACTGCATGGATCTGGGTTCAAACCTTCAGTTGGTTACATGGATGGCAAAGTAACTTTGGATGAAATGACTTCTTCCTCTTGACCACAGAGGGTAGTTCACAGATAGGGTTACTATGGAGACAAAATGAGCAGTTGGGGAAATTCCTGACATGTTGAGGTGTTCAAGATGCCTAATTCTTTCTCTTCAAATCATATCTCTTCTTTAGAACCTCTACTCACTTACTGGTTACTTGCATTCATTTGACAAAACCATTATTTATTAAATGCAAATACTATATACCAGGTGTTTTCCTAGGCACTGGGACACAATAAAAACTCTTATCCTCTGGAGCTCAGTTTTCATGGGTGTGTCTGCCTGTCAGTGGACAGGGAAGTCAGATGCTTATAGGAGAGTCTGAAGGGAGGAGTAACAACTGTCTCCCCTCCAGTTTTGGGCTCAAATAGTTACTGTGACTGTAAGTGAGATGCCTCATCTTTCAGAACCTAAGTTTTCTAATCTGCACAGTAGAGAGAATTGTAGCAATTCTCTTTGGGGTGAAGTTCAATGTACAGTGTTAGCAGAAAATTAACATGCATTGCAACACAATTGTAAACTTTAAAGAGTTGTAACCCTTTTTCCTGTCTCTCCATTTGATAGTCTTCTATACACAGAGTAAGTCTATATGTCACAAGTAAGTCATATGTCTAACAAGACTATTAGAAAACCCTAGCAAAGGGACACTCCTGCACTGCTGGTGGGGATGTAAACTGGTCTAATCCTTGTGGAAAATGATCTGGAGATTTCTCAGAATATAGAATAGACCTACCCTATGACCCAGCAATTTCTCTCCTATTAGAAGAAAGCTATGTATATCTATGTTCATTGCATAGGTAATCACCAAAACTTGGAAGTGAAAAGGAGACCACCTGGGATTACAACAAGACAGGACTAGAACTACTATGGGAACACACCAAATCACCGGTGAGTGCAAGCACATGTGGCTCAATGACATAGAGGAGCACAAGGAGAGATTCCTGGGGCTAAAGAGCATATCTACTCCCAAGCAAGTGGTAACAGTCTGGCAGTTTACCAGTTGAAGCGCCACCTCCAGTCTGTTCTACTAACAAAAAGACTGCTGAAGGGAGGAGATGACTCACCTAAGGCTCACCAATGCAACTGTGAGTCTCCATAGCTACTGCCCCTTGGAGGCTGGAGCAGTATCTGGGAGGTCCCATGCTGGCAGTGGGGGGCAGAGAACTGGTTGAGAAACTCAGGAGAAAATCTATACCCTGGTGAGCTAAAGGTGGGGTTGTATAGTAGGAACTTTCCCATATTGCTCTCCTGATGAACTGGGGAGACATGGTGAATAACTGCCACAGAAACCACAGAGTATAAATGGGAATTATTTGGAAACTCACAGGGCCAAGTATTTCCTGCTTGGGTCTGGCTGCTGGAAGAGTAGCTGAATTGAGCCTGGGGCTTTGGATCCTTGGAGCATGGGAGTCTCTGTGCATAACTAGTGTGTTATCTCTCCCCCACCCTGATTTATCTCTTGTTCAAGAGTGAGTGATTAAGCTAAAAAGCCTATTTATAGCTAAAATGCCCTCAGGCTCCCACGGCATACAGTGATGAAAAAGAACAAAAGACGCTTTTACAGCCACTGTGTTTCAACTAAGGGATTGCGATAATATGGAAAAAACTGTTAATTTCCACAACTGTGAACTCTTTAAGTACCTTACTTAGACACAAGTCAAACCAGGCAAGAGTGATCAGTAATTTCAAAAGTACTGAGAGTGGGGCCTCATAACATACTATGTAGAATGGGTAAACCAAGAAGAAACATCGGATAAATGAACCAGGACAAAAGTCCAGCTAAAAGCCCCCTGAAGGTTGAATGAGGTCAACATCCAAATGCTAATTAAGAAATTAGTTATAGGAGTAAGGAAAGAATTTACAAGTAAAGTTATCAGAAAAAGGGGAACAAATGAAACTCTGGAAGAAAACACTAACTATCTTGAGGTAATTAGAGAGCTGTAAGCTGAAATAGCTGAGCTAAGAGCACAACTAGTTGAACAAGCTAACACAGTATCAGAACAGGGTAACAAAATAGCTGAACTACAGAAAACAGCAGAGGGGAGAGAGAATAGAATAAATGAGGCTGAGGACAGAATTAGCAAGATCGAAGACAAATTAGAGAAAACTAACAAAGAAGAGATCTCAAAAAGAGATTAAGACTTACTGAAAATAACAACAGAGACATATGGGATGACTTCAAAAGAAATAATATATGAATTATTGGCTTACCAGAAAAAGAAAGAGAGGGAGGGGAAGAGAGTATTCTGTAGGACATAATAGCTGAGAATTTCCATACTTTAGACTTCATAAAAGACATGAAGGTGCAGAAAGCCCAGAGGGTCCAAAACAGAATTAACCCAGACTTAAAGACACCAAGACACATCACATTAAGAATGACAAGGAATAAGGGTAAAGAAAGGATCTTGAAGGCTGCAAGAGAAAAACAAAATGTCACCTACAGAGGAAAACCCATAAGATTAGCAGCAGATTTATCCACACAAACACTAAAGGCCAGAAGAGAATGGCAACATATTTATAGAGTGCTCAATGAGAAAGGCTTTCAACCAAGACTACTGTATCCAATAGTGTCCAATATTACTAGTAATATATATATTCTATAGTATCCAATATTGTATCCCGTACATGAAGGTGTCAGGCTACAAAATTAACATACAAAAGTCAGTGTCTTTCCTTTGTTCAAACACTAAGTTAGAAGACGAAGAAATCCAGAAATCAATTCCTTTTACACTAGCAACAAAAATAATAAAATATCTAGGAATAAACCTAACAAATGAAGTGAAAGACTTGTATATTGAATATTACGAACCAGTATTCAAGGAAATAGAAAAAGACACAAAGAAGTGGAAAAGTAGTCCATGTTCATGGGTTGGAAGAATTAACATCATTAAAATGAATATACTACCAAGAGCCATATACAGATTTAATGCTATCCCCATCATGATCCCAGCCACATTTTTTAGGAGAATAGAACAAATGCTACAAATGTTTGTCTGGAACCAGAAAAGATCTAGAATTGCCAAAACAATCTTGAGAAGAAGAACAGAACTGGAGGCCTCACACTCCCAGATCTCAAATTTTATTATAGGGCCATTGTAATCAAAACTGTTTGGTCCTGGAACATGAATAGACACACTGACCAGTAGAGTCAAATTGAGAGCCCAGAAGTAGTCCCCCACACCTACAGACATCTAATCTCTGACAAAGGTGCCCAGACTATTAACTAGGGAAAGGGGATTTATTCAACAAATGATGTTGGAAAAAATGGGTTGAAACATGCAGAAGAATATAACTGAACCACTATATTTCACTAAACACAAAAGTAATTTAATTTCCAAGTGGATCAAGGACTTGGATGTTAGACCAGAAACTATCAGATACTCAGGGGAAAATATTGGCAGAACTCTTTTCCATCTAAATTTTAAAGACATATTCATTGAAAGGAATCCAATTATAAAGAAGACTATGGAAAAAATAAACCAATGGGATTACATCAAAATAAAAAGCTAAAAGCACATCAAAAGAAAACACTACCTAAATGACTCCTCACAGAATGGGAGAATATCTTTACATGCCATACATAAGACAAGAGTTTAATAACCATAATATACAAAGAGCTTGCCAAACTCAACAACAAGAAAACTTATGACCCCATACAAAAATGAGAAGAGGACATGGACAGAATATTCACCACATATGAGATCCTAAAGGCCGAGAAATATATGAAAAAAATGCTCTAAGTCATTGATTCTCAGAGAAATGCAAATAAAGGCAACAATGAGATACCACTTCACTCCTGTGAGAATGTCATACATCAGAAAAGGTAACAGCATCAAATGCTGGAGAGGGTGTGGGGTCAAAGGAACCCTCCTACACTGCCAGTGGGAATGTAAATTGGTCCAACCTCTGTGGAGAACAGTCTGGAGAACTCCCGGAAGGCTAGAAATGAACCTACCCTATGATCCTGCAATTCCTCTCCTGAGGATATATCCTAGGGAACCCAACACACCCATCCAAAAAGATCTGTGTACACAAATGTTCTTGGCAGCACAATTTGTAATGGCTAAAACCTGGAAGCAACCCCGGTGTGCAACAACAGATGAGTGGCTGAGCAAGTTGTGTTATATATACACAATGTAATACTACTCAACTATTAAAAATGGTGATTTCACCATTTTCAGCCCATCTTGGATGGAGCTTGAAGAAATCATGTTAAATGAAATAAGTCAGAAACAAGATGAATATGAGATGATCTCACTCTCAGGCAGAAGTTGAAAAACAAGATCAGAAGAGAAAACACAAGTAGAACCTGAACTGTAGCTGTTGTATTGCACCAAAGTAAAAGACTCTGAGATGGGTGGGGGGAAAGGTTAAGGTTCTAGAAAAGGATGACAGAGGACCTACTGGGGGATGTATTGTTGTTATGTGGAAAATTGAGAAATGTTATGTATGTACAAACTATTGTATTTACTGCCAAATGTAAAAAATTAATCCCCCAATAAAGAAAAAACAAAACAAAACTTGGAAGCAACCCAGATGTCCAATGATTTATGAGTGGCTGAAAATCTGTGGTATATATATATATATATATATATGAATACTGCTCAACTATTAAAAATGATGAAGTCTCCTTTGCATCATCTTTGATAAAACTAGAAGGCATCATGTTAAGTGAGATAAGCCAAAAAGAGAAAGACAAAGATTAAATGATCTCTCTTATAAGAGGTCCCCAATAAATAGTGACAGGGAGGGAGAGAAAAAGTGAAATGTGAACTGTGCTTGGTGTATTGCATCAAATCAAAGAACTCTGGGGAGAGAGGGGAGAGGGAAGGATGGGAGAGAACTTTGGGGGACTGGTGCACAGTGAAATTATACTCATGTGACAATGACTGCACTGTAAAAACACTAACCTCCTCAATAATAAAAAAGTAAACCCTAGTAAATCCCAAAAGCTTATAGTATTTGAGCACCTACTGCTTCTTTAAGAGTTACCTTGTTTTTGTTAAGAGTGTGAATGGAAACAGATAGTCACACACTCTCAAACTATTGGGCTGTTACAAAAGTCATGATGTATTTTCCATATTTTTGTATGCAAAAATTTGTCATTACTTTTCCTACAACCTGACATTTGGGATTATTTGTTTGGGACAGAAGGTGGCACCGGAGCTCATAGAAACCTAGAGAAATACCTCACTCTGCTTTGAGAGGCTGAGAAGACCCTCAAATAATTCTACCTAGCTGTCATTGTTATAGTCTTCTAGTCTCTTAGGGATCTTTTTAGGCCCTCCTGCTTCTTCATGAGGTTAGACATTAGGACCACATGCATTGTATTACTATGGAATATTATGAAAGTGGCATAAATCACCAGGTGTGACTTCTATGCTACTAATTCCTGGGACTTGCATTTTATGATGCATGAATTTATTTAAATACAGATGCCTGAATGAGGCAGTGAGGCTCTAGATACTGTGAGGGATGGTAGCAAAGCAGATTGAAGACAGGGATACCTGACTTGATTCCATATCTACCTGGTCCTGAACCCAGGTCAGCAGGAGAAAGGACAAAGGAGAAGTGAATGGTAGGATTCAAGACAAAGTCCCAGCTCCTACCTGGCTGAGAAATCAAAAGCCTCCAAGAGAGACTGAAATTTTAAAACTAAAACAACTCCCCTAGATGAAGCAGTGACATTTGGTTGCACTGAGAAAACAAAATATTATGGTCAAAGGAGGTCCAGCAGACAAATGCTCCCCAGCATAAAAGGTTATCCAGTGAAAGAAGATGCGGGGAGGGGAGAAGATATCTTTCCTTTTGGCAGTCACAGCAATCCAGGATCTCACCTCCTGAAGTACCATTTATAAGTCCTTTAGTCTGCCTTGTTCATATCTATGTCCTATAAACCTTATGAAAATCATTCCTTTTGGATATTATTTCCTTTATTTTGCTATACCCAATACTTCCCTTCATGGCTATGTGGCCTGCCTTCAGGCAAAGGTGCACAACATTGAGCATCAGTTAACCATTTGGTAGTGTAAGAATCTTTCTAAATACTCCCCTCTATTAAAGCAAAAAGAATACTGGAGGACAAAAACATCAGAATCAACATTTTCAGAATTCTGGAATTTGACCAAAGGTTTGAAGCAATCCAGGGAGTATTTATCCAAGAAAAAACAGCTTAATTTCTATAAGAATTGCAAGTTTTGTGGCATTTTAACTTTCCCTACTCCCTTCATTCAGAGTCCCTTGATCTTATTCTTGAAAATGAACACCTACAACCACACTGAAAATCAGCCATTGACTGCCACAGTATGGAACTCCTTTAATGCTTTACTTCCAGGGACTATTATCTTATGACCTGCCTGATGATTCCCTGGAAGACATGTTTAGCAAACTAAAAGAAACTACGAAGATGTTTAATAAAATATAGAGTAAGAATAAGAAGAAGTAAATTATTTTTTAATATTTAAAAATATTTTTATTTAATTTTAATGACACAGAGATAAATATAGAGAAAAAGATACACAGAGAAATACCAGGGCATTTCTCAGCTCTGGTTTATGGTGGTGCTGGAAACTCAGAACCTTATGCATAAAAGCTTTTTGCATAATCATTATGTTATCTTCCTGGCCAATGTATGTGTAAATTATTTTTTAAGGAACCAAATAGAAATCATAGGCTATGCAGGTGGAAAATACAGTAAATGAAATGACAAATTTCCTGGAGTGGCTCAATAGTAGAACTGACAGGGCAAAAGAAAGAGTGAAAACTTAAAAGGAGGTCATTAAGATTATTCAATCTGAAAAATAAGACGAAAAAAGAAAACGAAGGAAAGAAACCTGTGAGCACCACAAGTACTAACATACACATAGTGAGTCCCAGAAAATGAGAAGCCAGAAAAGATAGATCAATCAATTCCATGGAAGATACATTTGAAGTGACTCACACTTAGATATATATCATAATCAAATAGCTAAATGTCCAGTACAAAGAGAGAACCTAGAAAGTAACAAGAGAAAAGACTCACTGTATTCCTGAATAAAATCAGTAGCTAGTTGCTCATCAGAAACCGTGAATGCCAAGGGAGGTTGCATGGCATATTAATGTGCCAAAAGGAAAGACTGTCAATGAAGGTTTCTATAAAAGAGTCCTTCAACAATGAACAGGGAATAAACAATTCTTAGGTAAACAAAAATTAAGAGAACTGGTTTCTAGTAAATCTGGTCTAAAAGAAATCATCAAAGTAGTTCATCAAGCTAAAGTGAAAGGGCACTAAATTAAATTAAATCCATAAGAAGAAGTAGAAGAAAGGCAAAGATTACCTCTAGAAAAATATAACAGACAATTACATCATATTATTTGCATGTATTTTTTTCTCAATTTCTTTACTTCTTTCTTTCTCTTTCTTTCTTTCTTTCTTTCTTTCTTTCTTTCTTTCTTTCTGCCTCCAGGGTTATTGCTGGGACTAAGTGTCTGCACTACAAATTCACTGTTCCTGGCGGCCATTTTTTCCATTTTGTTGTTGTTGGATGGGACAGAGAGAAATTCAGAGAGAAGGGGAAGACAGAGAAGGGGAGAGAAAGATAGACATCTGCAGACCTGCTTCACTGCTTGGTTCTTGCTCTTCGAGCCATGTGTGCTTAGCTCAGTGTGCTCCCGCCCAGCCCCCTCTAAATTTCTTATTTTAAAGACAACTGCATAAAGCAATACTTAAAAATTCTCACTGAAGGGTTTTTATCTTATCTAAGGAAATAATTTATAACAACATCACAAAATGGAGAAAAGGACCCTGGTAACCTAGCTTTCCTGGCTGTGTAACTTTGGGTGACTTACTTTGATTCCACAGAACTTCCCTTTCTTATTATGTTTACTAGGGTAGTAACATTTCCTATGTAGTTACAATAAAAGGGGCCAGGTGCGATGTTTTCATTCTGTAGAGTGACTGGCATATTCCACAAGCATTGATTTGTTCTTTAATGTGAACAACTCAAGCTAGGAGTGCCAACTTAATTGTCTCTGTGTAGCCAGAACTTGGCACAGATCAGTTATCCAGTAGATGAAACTGAACGTCCCTTTTGTCCTATAGATTGAGGACCCTGTGAGAGTTCACAGCAGTTGGGAGAAGCCTAGCGGCACAGGAGGCTAGGACTGGAGAGAAGTTGTTGATGGGATACATCTCTATTCCCTGCTGGGTCTGGGCTTCTATGGCTAGGCCCAGCAGTAGAGTGGACCCTTAAACAGGAAATGTCATAACCTCAGCACCAAGAGAGGGCAGCTTTGCGTTTTTCCCACATGAGGACATCTTGCTGAAAATGAGTTTCTGTCCTTGAAAGATATTTGAGATTCAAGGGAGATCAAGTCTATTTAAATCTCTTAAAGGGACTGCTGCAACCTCACTTGGTCCTACACCACCTTCTGCTTCTATACAGCTGTCCTTCTTGATATTCCTGAAACTCACCTCTCACTTCCCCTACTTATCCTCTGGACCACACTACTCAGTCTTCCTCCCCTGTCACAACCCTCAAAGAACATGCTCAGAACTAAACTGAGTCCAGAGACTCAGACTTGCCCTCTGATGATTCTATCACCTGTAGCAGGAGAGATGCCAGTCAGGTTTCTGGGGAATGCTTCTTCCATGGCCCAGGATTATAGTTAAATGTATTCCCGGGAGCAGTTACTGCCCAGGACTGGTACGCAGGGAGGCTGCAATTCTCACTAAATTAATCATATCTTAGGCTCTTCCCATGGCTCATTTAATATAACAATGCTACCAGGAAAATGCTCTCACAAACCTGGTTCATCCCATGAGGAAATGGAGGCACTGAGAGTTTTAAAATATGTGTTGAAATCAGGAGTCGGGCTGTGACGCAGCGGGTTAAGCGCAAGTGGAGCAAAGCACAAGGACTGGCATAAGGATCTCGGTTCGAGCCCCCGGCTCCCCACCTACAGGGGAGTTGCTTCACAAGTGGTGAAGCAGGTCTGCAGGTGTCTGTCTTTCTCTCCCCCTCTCTGTCTTCCCCTCTTTCTCCATTTTCTCTGTCCTATTCAACAGCAACATCAATAACCACAACAATGTTAAACAACAAGGGCAACAAAGGGGGGAAATAAAAAAAATAAAAAAATAAAAAAAAATATGTGTTGAAGTCACAGAAGAGAAGGAGATGGAACTAACACCTGAGCAGTCTAAGGGCAAAGGGAAAACTCCTAAATATGACCCACTTGTCCTCTCAGGGTATAGGGCATAGCGCAGAGAGGCCAGGGAGGGCAGCACAACCCTTTCCTTTGCATAATTCAAGGTTAACCCCCAAATTGGGGCTGAACTGCAGGAAAACAACCAGCTTCAATGAAAACAACACCATGAGACACTAAGTGGTGTCGGTGTACCTGGTAAAGCATACATGCTTTTTCTTTTTCTTTTTTATTTTGGTCACTATCAGGTCACATCATCATCTGGGGCCCTAGTCAGAAAATCCTGGGATAACCACATAGACATGATGGGTCTATATCTCTAACAGATCTCTCCCTCTCCACTGGTCATCTCCATCAGGAACAAAATAGTGGACCCCTATGTGAGCCTCTACAGGACCTTGCCCTCATTGTGGATCAAGAATGGTAGGGACTATCCCATTTTCTGAAGGGAGGTTGGCTCAACATACTCTGCCACTAGAGGAAGATGGGTCCTGCAATGAATGCCTAGAATGTTCCTAGCTATGACCATAGAATGCAAGCCCAGACCCACAGGGATGCAGAGGTTATGCAGGCTCCTGTGATGAATATAGGTCCCAGATAAAATGGTGGGGTTTAGCGTTAACAGTACTTATATGCTTTCCCATATTTGGGAACTACTCTCTGCCCTGATCCAGCTTTCTAGTCCTATTTCCAATTCTGACACCACCTTCTCCAGACAATACCTTTAGCCTACATGCATGTTATCTGTCGGGCTCAGGCAAAAATTAGTTAAGTCATGAGCCCCTTAGAATATACCCAATATAGACTTCCTAGCTTTTTCCAGAATAGAGCCCCTAAATATCATTTGTTCTATTCTTACCTTTGGGTTTCTGATATCTAAAATTTTTTTTTCTGCTTTACATCTTAATGTTTTTTAGTCACCAGGTTTCAGATGTTACTATGACACCAACCTAACTTCCCTGGGCAGATGACCTCACCAATGTGTCCTGGATCTCCATCTCTCCAGAGCCTTGTCCCACTAGGTTTAAAGATAGAAACAGGCTGGGAGTGTGGATCGACCTGCCTATGCCCATGACCAGTGAAGAAGAAATTACAGAAGCCAGACCTTCTACCTTCTTACCCCATAAAGATCCTGTGTCAATGATCCCAGAGGAGAAAGAATAGGAAAGCTTCCAATGGAAGGGATGGGATGTGGAACTCTGATGGTGGGAATTGTGTGAAATAGTTGGGCTTAAAAAAAAGCATACATGTTACAATGTGCAAGGACCTGATTTCAAACCCTCAACCCCCACCTGAAAGTTGGGGGGTACTTCACAAGTGCTGAAGCAGTGCTTCAGCTGTCTTTCTCCTCTATCCCCCTTCACTCTCAGGTTCTCCCTGTCTCTATCCAAAAAATGAATAAAATAAAATAATATTATACAGGATAGGAGCTAAGAGACAGATATAAAGATAGAAATAGAGTCAGATAGATAGATAGGTAGGTAAGTAGATAGATAAGATAGATAGATTAGATAGATAGATAGATAGATAGATAGATAGATAGATAGATATGGAAAGAAAACAACACCAAGAAAGAGAAGAGTGAGAAAAGGAAAGGGTGAAATTTGTCTACACTTAACTGGGACTTTGTCTTCCCCTCTGATGTTGTTTCCCCTCCAAGGACAATGGTCTTCCTGGTCAGACATCCACCACTGGTTGTAAGTTAGTATAGTCAACATTCCTTCCTTCCTTTCTTTTAATAATTTTTCCTTTTTAAAATTTATTTATTTATTATTGGATAGAGACAGAGAGAAATTGAAGGGGGGATAGAGAGAGGAAGAGACAGAGAGACACCTACAGCCTTACTTCACAAATTGTGAAGCTTTCCCCCTACAAGTGGGGACCAGGGGCTTGAACCTGGGTCCTTGTGTACTGTAATGTTTGCACCACCACCTGGTCCCCTGTCCCTCCCTCCCTCCCTCCCTCCCTCCCTTCCTCCCTCCCTTCCTTCCTTCCTTCCTTCCTTCCTTCCTTCCTTCCTTCCTTCCTTCCTTCCTTCACCTCCAGGGTTACTGCTGGGGCTTGGTGTTTGGCACTATGAACCCACTACTTCTGTCACCATTTTTTTCCTTTCCATTCTTTTCCCATTTTTTTATTTGACAGGCCAGAGAAATTGAGAGGGGAGGGGAAGATAGAGAGTGAGAGAGCTAGATACCTGAAGACCTGCTCCACTGCTCGTGAAGTGTCCCATGGAGATGGGGGTCAGGGGCTTGAACCTAGGTCCTTGTGCATGGTGATGTGTGTACTTAACTGGATGCACTACCACCTACCCCCCATCAAACTGTCTGCACAGATGTGAGCAAAGACTAATGAGAATGGGCTTTCCCCAAAGGGAGTAAGTAACCGTTCTCTGGGCAGTATATGAATGAAGACAGGCTCTCACAGGCTGGTGGGGGACTCAGTGAGTAAAAGAGATGTGCAACACCCTATCAACAGGGCATGCTGCACACTGTAGTAGATGTTACCTGAGAGGCCACACCTTATCAGAATTTATCCTCAAAGAAAATCCCATTGTGTAAAGGGCAGGGCTAGGAGGACAACACACAGAGCTTTACTCTAGACTGTCCTCCACTTCATGAGCTCTTTGATCTCACCTCTCTTGCTATACACACTTGCATGCATGTGCGCACACACACACACACACACACACACACACTTTATGCTTCTAAATCCTGCTTCTCAGACCCCTTCTGTTTCATTGGTTTGATCCCCCCTGCTTAACACTGTATTCTATTTGCATAGCCACTATTGACTGAGCACCCCCCTGCCTCCAGGACATTGGTTTAATCCTCACTGGTTTGCGCTTTTTCTTTCTCCCCGCCCCCTATCCTATGTATATCCTTTTTGGACCTGACTCTTCCGCCTCAGGATATATAAGGACAAGACTGTGATTAGAGATAGCTTAGATTGCGCTGTGTTCCACATGAATAAAGACTGAACTGCATACCACTCAGCCATGAGTCCCTGGTCGTCTCTGTCTCCCGCCCATGAAGCTTAGCCCGACAAACATGCACACACACGTGTGTGGACATATGCTCATGGTCTTGCTCATACATGCTCATGCATATATAAACTCACTTTTACTTACACACACATACTCACACCTAACTAGTAATAGGATATAGTCTGCCTCTTTAACTGCTCCCAGAGACCACTGCTTTCTCTTTTCCAAGATGATGGCTCTGGCAGAACATCTTCTACCTGGATCAGCAAGCTGATCACCTTCTCACTGGATATCTACTACCCCTGTTCTGACCTGTAGCCACAGAGATAGGTTTGGAGGGAAGGGAAGAGAAAGAGAACAAATGCTAGAAAAAGTGGTAACCCTGGCATAGGTGTAGCTTTGACATGCAGTGCTTGGTGACTGGGCAATGCCGACAATGTTTCCCCAGGCCCACACCCATTACTGCAACAGCCAGCAGTGAGACAGCATTCCTACCTAGCAGAGTAGAAGTCCACATGCTCAACATCTGTTGCACTACTGAATCTGTCTGGAGCTGAAAGCTGTGAAGTGGAGACCCTGTCTGCCTGGCAGCATAAAGGTGTGAATGTTGAGCTGACACGTGGGCACAATCTCTGGGACTCCCTCCATGGCCAAGCAGGCTGCTCTGATTGTCATCACCCTTCTTGCAAATACCAGTTGGGGTTGACATTGCCCCATGGATTATGAATTCCTGGGCATGGGGGTTACCTCCTTAGATTCTGCTCTGAGCTCTGGGGTACAGCTCAGGAGCTGAGCAGAGTTCAAGTCTGCTTGAGTAGATGACCCAAGAATCTAGTCTGGTCTAAGTCTTTGTTATGTCCCTGAGGTCAAAGTGGCAGAAAGACACAGTCAGGCACAACTGGCAAGCCCGGTTCACAGATGGGTAAAGTGAGGCTCAAAGATATATTAGGATGAATGTGGGCTTTTCATTGTTCATCCTTCCAGGAAGCGCTTGCTTTGTCTTTCCCTGAATGGACAACAGGATGGTAGGAATGAAGACATTAGGAAACTGACTCCTGGCTGCCCTTTCAGTTTTCATTTGATAGCCCATCACCTACACATTGTCTACATTAATTTTCAGTAAGGCTGAGGGGTCTATATCAACCTTTTCATCTGCAGAAGTGAAGACTGAAGCCCAAGAGTCTTGGTAACATGCTCAAAATGTTGGCAGCCAGGCTGGGGAGTGGCCAAGCCTGATTCAAACCCATATCCCTTGCGTCTAACATTCCTTCCTTGGCTTAGACAGATCCTACAGGTCCAGCTCCTTGGCCCTCCCTGAAGCAAGGAAGGGTCTGAAGCAGGCTCCAGACTTGGTCCCCAGTATCCCAGGCACTCATGCTTGGAACAGGGCTTGGCAGACCCATTGGGATTAATTAATTACAGGCCTGTCTCTGGGGTGGCCCCGCCGGCTGTCCGGCTGCTGCGTACCTGTTGATTGCATAATCCATAAATACATTTGACATCTTTAATTGGAATCAGGCCCCCCAGGCCCTGCCCAAAGTTGAGTTACGAGCTCCAAACTCCCTGTTGGCAGCCCCAAGCTTCTGCCTGAATCGGGGCCCAGGGAGGAGGAGGAATCGACTTGGGGCTCCAGGAAATTTCTCAGGGATTAGGAAGCAGAGTAAAAAGTCATTACTCTACTGTAAGGATGGGGAGCCTCTTCCAGCTCTGTGGCTGTGGATCAGTTGCCAATCCCACCTTCCTAAATCCAGAAAGCCTTCTCGGGCTTTCTAAGCCCTGGGAGGCTGGGCCTGTGTGACAGCAGAGCAACCACACTGGGTATGACATGCAGGCTTTGGGGCTCTCTTGCTGAAATCCCATAGTAGTGCATCTCACCATTTCATCTTCTGAGGTAATTCTAGCCCCTCCTCAGGCCAACACATGCAGACCAGACCCAACAGCAGCAAAACTAACTGGCATGCTTGTCTGGATTCTGCAGGGGTGCCCAGACTAGAGTCTGTGTCCCAGAACGCTCATGTACTTGCTTGGTACCTTGTGCAAGTCTTATAGCCTATCCATGTCCTCCACACTCATTTACTTCATCACTCGCTCAGTCTCCCTAGACACTTGCTATTTATTGGCCTTGTGAGGGGGGTGGGCTGCAGGAGTGGATGTGTCAGGAGCTGTAACTGCTGAGGAGACCCTGTCTGTAGAAGCCCATAGCACCGAGGGGCCAAGATGCTGGGAAGACACATGCAAAGAACAGCACCTTAGCTTGGGGTGAGGCAAAAGAAAGGGACCTGAGTCAGCTTTCTGGGCAGATCATGTGTGTGTGTGTGTGTCTGTGTGTCTGTGCATGCTTACCCACCTCCTCCTCTGCCTTGCTGACAACACTGGTGATGATATAGAGCAAGAACCTGGCATTAAGATTAACTAGACTTTCTTTATGAACTTCCCCCATCTATACTTATGTGGGAAATGACAGTATTGCTAGGGCACAATGGGATAAAAGGACACTAATCACCTGATCTGATGCAACCACCAAAGGTTCAGGTAGTCACAGTCTAGCTCACCTCTTGGGCAGTTCTACCTGGGGGCATGAGACTCATACATCTCCTCTGACTATTGATGGCCCTTTTCAGAGCATCTTCCAACCTCTTGCCTGCTTCTCACTCTGCCTGATTCTCCATGGGGACTGTGACCTTGCATCTTTCCTCCCTCCTGCTGAGCACAAATCCTTGCAGAAAGCTTCAAGGTGACATGGTTTTCGAAGGACAAAACCATAACAGCCAAAATTAGACAGTCAAATTTGGCTTATTTTCCAGCATGGCCACTTGCCAAATGTGTGGCCCTTGGCAACTGGTTCACTTCTTTGAGCATCATTCTACTCCACTACAATTCTTTCTGAATTGGATGCTATATTCATATGAACATGTCTACCCCATGCAGCAATTGTAGATTCCAGGGATACTGCAGTGAACTAAACAACTTCCTCACCTTGAAATGACAATGTAGTGGAAGACCCTAAGTAAAGAAATAAATGACTGAGTGCTTGGTAATGGTAGTCTGTATGGAGGAACACATGCCAGGGAAAAGGGGCTCAGGAGGGCATGGGGTCAGGACGAATGTATTTGAGATGTTGAATGAAGGTTGCACTTAGAAGGAGGAACTTGAAAATTGGTGTCAAAAGCATTTGAAATCAGACATGATGAAGTGGGTATCTGAAAAGGTTCTAGGGGCCAGGCACACTTAGCACTAAGCTCAAGGACCAGTGAAAGGACTAGATTTGTGCCCCCTGCAGGGGGTCTGCTTCACAAGTGGTGAAGCAGGTCTGCAGGTGTTTATCTTTCTCTCTCCCTCTCCATCCCCCCTCCTCTCTAAACTTCTCTCTGTCCTGTCCAATAAAATGGGGGAAAATGGCCACCAGAAGCAATCAATTCACAGTGCCAGCACCGAGCCCCAGTGATAATCCTGGAGGACAAAAAAGAAAAAGTTGTAGACAGAGACTGTTTCCTATCAGAGAACAGAGCATCGTACTTCTGAGGAATAGGAGGGAGGCTGATATGACTGGCATGGTGGAGGGGGGACAGAGGGTGTTAGATGAAACCATTGAGATAACAAGGTGGGGGCTAGGTTATTATCAGGATCTTACACTATTGTGAGGATATTGACTTTTCCTTAGGATGAGAGAGATCCATGGAAATTTTCTTTAATGCATGTTATAGATTGAACTCAGGTTCTTACACTTACAAGGCATAAGCTCTACCTCCTTGGCCCAAGCTTTTATGAGAGATAGAGTGACAGATATGGGGAGATAAAAGGAGTGGGAGAGGAGAAATAAAGGTACTAATCTACCACCCAGTGGAGTCCTGACTTGTTTTGTCTTTGTTGCTCTTTCATGATGTGTTGGGGATTGAACTCAGGACCTCACCCTTGCAAAGTGGATGCTCTACCACTGAAAGAATTACCAGATCGGATGGAAGAGTTTTAAATCAGGTACAATGAGATATGCCTAGAATTTGAACACTAACCCTGAGTTCAAGATGGAGAATGGAAGACAAGGTGAAAGGGACAAAAGCAAGGAGCCCAGGTGTGAGGTCACTATTGTGATGAGATGGGGAATTTAGGCCAGAGAGGTGGAGGAGAGACAGTGTAGTCAGCTCCTGTAACATGTACTGACCAACTAGACATAGTGGTGAGAGAAGAGAAACAACCAATAAGGCCAGTGTAGGCCTGAGCAACTATTGGAACAGAGGCTCCATTTCCTGAGATGTTGGACTACGTATGGGAGAGGCAGGTATGGTGAAGATATTCAGAATTTTGTTTGGGCTGTGCCAGTCCTGAGTGCCAGCTAGGTTAGGCAACCAGGTGGTGGTGCCAGGAGGCAGCATGACATATAGTTCTTGTATTTAGGACAGATGGATGGAGACAGAAATCTGGGAGATGGTGTGAAAATGAGTGATGAAAAAGAGCTTTTTGCAGATAGATCCCCAAAGTCTTCAATGTCTAGAAGGCAGAGACAGAGGGAAGAGCCGGCAGGACACCATGAAGAGGTGATCAGTCAGGTAGATGAAAAAGAGATTGACCTGAATTCACAGCAGTGCTGTTTCAACAAGAAAGGACCTACTGAGTCAGACTGCTAACAGTCTTCCCTAACAGCGGAAGAGACAGGAGGCGTATGTGGAAACAGAAGAGCAGAGGGAACCAAGCACAAGGCCATTTACCTCCTTCTCCCAAGACACTGGCCCAGAATGGGTCTTTTGGGAAACTGAATGGCCAGGACTGTTGACCCAGTCCCAGGACCAAAACCTGTGGAAGAAAAACCCCAAGAGCAACCAATGTAGCTCGAACTCCTGGAAAGTCTTTGAACCCCACAAGGAAAAGCAGGAGCTCGGAAGCAGGTAATTTTAGCCAAGTGCACTGTGTTTACTTAGAGTTTGGGTGCAGCAACCAGTTAATTATGCAAGTAAATCATGTCACCGTCCCTTGCAGCCGCAGTGCAATAACACTGTGCTGACCACACTTTTAAGGGTGATATAAGCCTCCGAGTGCGAGTTAAGAGGTTTTATAGGCCACCCTTGAATGGGCCTCTTTCTCCTAGAGTCCAGAGGAGTCTCGTGTGCCCCTGCCTGCTCAGTGGTAGGGCTGAAGGGTAAGTTTAGGAGGCCACCTTCTTAGACAAGGTCCATATGTCTTGGGACCTATCCAGAGCTGGCTGGAAGCCCAGCCAGGAGGTAGGAGAAGTTCACCTTTTGTGTCCTCTGCTTATGTCATTGTGATGTGCTACTCCCACTTTCCAACCTTTCCTTCGCCATCTCAAATCCAGATCAATTCAACAAAGAGTCAGTGCCTGGCTCTGTGCTGACTATTTAGGGCTCAGCAGTACCAAGGAGGAGGCATGTACTCTCCAGGCAGACACAGGAGAAGACCAGAATAAACCAAGGGCTTTACAAGTGGCAAACATATAATGCAATGTGAGTATTGAGGAGGGCATGATGGATTCTGGATCATTTGTTCCTACAGGCCTACAAGCACAAGATTTTAACAGACAGGATTCAAGCACAAAGGAGTTCCAGCCAGTAGATGCAGCATAAGAAAGGCTCAGAGACTATGGTGTATTCTATAATCCAATAATTAAAGATGCTTAGATCCCTTTACTCATATGCTCCACATCAGACTTTTCAGTTGCTGAGTCATAGACTGACTCTTTGAGTGCAGGATTTTTGACTCTTTGAGTAAGGCAGCCCCTGGATAAATCTCTCCCCTTCGGGCAGGAGATTGCTCTACTTGTCACAAACAGGTGACACTTCCCAAGGTGGGTGGAGATAAAGGTGAGGATTTCATTTTGCACACATATCTGCTCAGTATCTTAGTCTCTATGCATCAATATCCAGACACTGAGCATGCTTATGGTCAGCTCTGTCTTGGACACCTGCCCCTTCCTGCATTGGCTTTTCTGCTGGCGGCCAGGAAAAGCACAAGAACATTAGTGTACTGGAGATTGACAGTAGTCTAGGGCCTGGTTAGGAGCTTGCTCTCTGGTCTAGACCTACATTTATATATTTTGCTACTCTGAACCATAATATCCTCTTTCAAAACTTAGAATAGCAGTCACAAAAATGCACAGTTATTTTGCTTTTACTAAGCATCTGATAGTGGATTATGTGTTTTTTTTTCTTCTAACTGGAGTTATTGTTGGGACTCAGTGTCTGCACAATTCTATCATTCCTGGTGGCCATTCTTCCCCTTTCCTTTCTTTTTCATAGAGGGTGAAAGACAGAGATGGGGGAGGGGAATGAGACAGAAAGAAGACGGCTGCAGCACTGTCCACTTCCACCTTGCAGGTGGTGACAGAGGTTTTAATCTTTTTTTCCCCTCTATAATTGGTAACGTGTACTCTACCAAGTATGCCACTGCTTGGCTCCTTAGATTTTGATCCTTAAAGCATGGCATCTGCTAAATAATAATCGACACAGGCACTATTATTCTCATACCTGGTAACCCTGGCATAGAGAAGAAAAATAAGTTACTCAGTTAGGAAATGGTGGCTCTGGAATAGGACTAGAGAAGTATGACTTCAGAGCCTGCTGCTTTTAATGACAATGAGAATAATAATACTGCAAATAATTTTAGAAGTACTATCCTTCCTGTTTAATGTGTGTAACAAATTCATTTTCTCAGTGGGTAAAGTCTGTCTTTAGGGGTTTTGGATATAAAGTGAATGGATATAAGCACAGCCCAGACAACTGCTCAGAAATTGCCTCTTTTTTGTAGTGAGGAATATATTTTTATAATCTGAGTAATCTCCTCCTAATGTGTTTAGTTCCCACTAAACAGCAGATTTAAAGGAAATGATATGTCTTATTCCACTTGAAAGCCTCAGGATAAGGTCTGATACACTGTAAGCACTTAATGGGTGTTTGATGAATGAACTGAGTTTCCTTCAAGACTCACACAGTAGGCCTCTTATCTCCAAAGCTGGTCTTGCATGCTGGGCACTTTGAGATGTGAAGAAGGCAATCTGTCCTGCATGTTTACAGTGGCCAAGTGTATGAATATCTCATGTCTGGCTTTATGGAAATACTTAAACAGCTGCTGTGCAAAACTTCTGAAACCTCTCAATGAAAGAGTTTAAGGGAAAAAAAATACATAGCTAAGATGTGGTTAATGCATTCAGCATGCTTCCCCCTCCAGTTAATTAGCAAGTTTATTACAGGAAAGTCGAAGTGGTTTTTCTTTCCAAGGGAAAATGTACCAACTTTTGAAAGTAGAAGAGAGGGATGCCCAGAGCTACTCTGTCATCATTTCCATTTTGCTCTCCTCTGAGCCTGCTGACACTTGTTGAGCTGCCCTACAACCCAGCTCATCTGTGAAGTGGGTTCAGTTTGCTCTGGGGTTGGGGAGAGGCACTGCCTTGCTAGAAATTGTGTACCCATCTAGGAATTGGAGGCCTGACTTCAGATCCTATATTTCCAATTTTCTGCATGACCACAACAGAGGTGCAACAGCTGGGAGCCTGGTTTCAACACTTGAAGTAAGGACTGAGAAATTTCCAATCTTTGGGGTGCCTGGGAGGCTGAGGGGGGACTGAATGAGGCACATAGAATGTGGAGTTCAGACCTCAGGGATGCCAGCACATCTGGTTGGTTCAAGACACAAAAGAAAAAAAAAATCCCTGGAGGGCCTTGATGGGTCCTGCAGACTAAGCATCTGAGGGACTTAGAGTTGAAGCCACCACTGAGCTGGTCCAGAGATAATAGGTAACTATCTGGGGCCATGATACCGGCTTAGACAGGGGAGTGATTCACACCCTGGAAGACATTCTGGCTTAACATAATGCAGGCCAAGTTAGGGGGAAGCACACAGCCTCACTCAGAAATGAGGGCTGGATGCCCTCTGACCCTCAGTTCAACAGCTACCTCCTGGGCAGTGATCCTGGGGAGAAAGGAGTGTCCACATCAAAGGACCTAGAGCGCCTGATTTATGGGTGTGCAGAGGATCCTCCCAGGTGTTTCTGCTCCAACCCCCTCCCCACAAGAGCATCTGGAGTGGAGGCATTGGTCTTGAGAGAGGAGAAAGAGGATTTTTTTTTTTCTGGAAGTCCTGCCTTCTCTGCAGGAGGAAACATGGGGGTAGGGTGGGGTGGTGGTGACTCTGCACTAGGGAAAACCAGGTCTTATGGCCAGGCCCTAAATGAGGTTGAAAGGTACATCACCTCAACTGACAAGGTCTGAAGTGGGACCTTCCCGGCCAGACAAAATGTTTCATCCTTCGTTGTGCTTCTTGTAAAAACCTCTCCCACAAGCTTTTCTGGTCCCCTCTTTGTTCTCAGACATCCACTTTCTTTCATGGTGCTTCTCTTAGAGAGAGGTCTGGTACTATGTTCAGCACAGACCAGTCCTATACAAAGTAAGCACTGGGGTTACTATGCATGGGTGGATTCATTCCCATCATTATTGTATTCAGTGATTCTAAATGGTACTTCTCCTCAGAGAGAGGAGGAAGCTGAGGGTCAAAGGGGAGAAAGTCCCTCTCTCAAGGTGGCTGCCTGAAGTCAGTGGTTGGTGCAGGCTTCCCTCCCACAGAGACAATGCTGGCTGTTCTTGAACAGACTTGGCCTTTGAGAGAAAGTTTTCCCTCCTTGCCCTACCTTCATCTACTGGACTAGGCTTACATAGCCCAGCCAGACATGGGAAATGTCCATATTATGAAAAAAAATCATATGAAAGAAATTATAGATGGAAAAATCATTACCTTATAAATCGGCTGAGCTGTTCAGAACTTATAGGAAACAGGGCATATAAAATTCATATGGCATGTTGGGGCTTTGATAGTGTCTCATTACAGCTCTCAGACTCCAGTGAAACATGTCCTCACCCAGAGAGGGCTAATTTCCCTTTATTAATGACACGGGGTGGGTCTGGCGTTATAAATTCCAGCTGAGGGTCCTGGAACTTGGGACAGACTCTTTTGAGTGAAATGTCTCTCAAGGTTGTACTGTTGCATCCTAAGGAAACAGAATTGGGGAGATGCCTCCGCCCAGTCCCTAGACTACTAAAACTCCTAGACTACAAATGCACAATGCAGAGAGAAGGGATGTGGGGACTAGCTTTCTCTAATGAGGGTCTAGCAGGATATGTTTAATACATCAACCCCTTAATAGGAGATGGAATGTTGAGTTGTAGGGGATACACTTATTAGATGTGATCCTTATAGTGGGATTAATGTATACGATGCCATCCATATTCCTCAGAACCAACTCATGATGAGGGTTAGGAATTACTTCATGGGGTTTAGATGAGGTCTCAGTCTGTAATCAGAACCAGAGCAAAGGGCATGACTGAGGTGAAGATCAAGGCTCAGTCTGTACCCAAGTTTTAGGCTTAGACTGTGATTGAGGTGGTAGTTTAGACTGTGGTCAAGGTGGGAAGCAGGTTCAATCTACTCTAAGCAGGCAGGACTGGATCCTAATCATAAACCCATTAAGGATCCAAGAATATAGTCTGAGTCACAATATCAGAGCCAACCGAGTCTCATCCCAAAGGCAAAATTGGCTTCTAGACTGTGGTTTTTCCTTTGTTACAGCTGCGGTCAGCACCCAGGGTTACACAATTTAGAACTCTTGCAGGTTAAATTCTTTCCTTGCTTGTGATACAAATGAGGAGACTGGCACAGAGTGCACAAGGACTTTGTTTTAAGCCTCGATATCCACCTGCAGAGGGGAAGCCTCACAAATAGTGAAACAATGCTTCAGGTTTATCTATCATCTATCTATCTATCTATCTATCTATCATCTATCTCTTTCTCCCCTTTCAAGTTCTTTATGTCTCTATCCAAAATAAAATAAAGTATGTAAAAATTAAAAAATATCCAAAATGCCAGATTAGAAGACATGGAGAAGCACTTGTCCTCTATGTGTGCATGAAAAAAGGCCATGGGGAGAGGCAGCAGGAGGGTGACTATCCACAAGCCTCGGAGAGACACCTGAGAAGAAGCCATCCTTGCTTGTACCCTGATGTCAGATTCCTAGCTTCCAGAACATGGTGAAAGCAAACATCTGTGGTTAAACCTCCCAGTCAGTGATGTTATAGCAGTCTAAGACAAGACAATGCTTCACTCAAGGTACGCTAAGATGAGGCAGAATATTCTACCCCAGTACTGATTCTTTCCTACTAAATAGCAGGCACCTCTCAAAACCCACAGAGTGAGAGTGCAGGTCCTGAGATGATAGACAATATTATCTTTGCCTTGGTATTTCCAACATCTGACACATGGTCATAAGGCAGCAACAATGGGGTGAGTCCCTCCTGTCTTTCGAATATTTTGTCCTTTGCATGTTTATAAGGTTGGCTTGCTGGGAAAGGGGATGGATAGGGAGCTGGGGGGGGATAGGGGGCAGAACATATTTGCTCCCTGAAGGCACACTTGGCCCCTACTCTAGACTTTTGCTTTTGTTTCAGCTGTAGCCAGCACCCGCAGTTACACAACTGCCTTCTTACTCAGCTCCCACCCCCTGCAGCCAAAAGTGGAATCCCCTGATAGGACATTTGGCACAAAGTGGGGTTTCACAGGCCTGTTCCTTCCAGAACAAGCTGCAGGCTCAGCCAGCACTGGCCCACAGACTCACAGGAGAATTGCAAAACTAAGGCATTCACCCCAGATCAAATTTCCCCACCTTGGGTCTTTGAGCTACTTATTTATGCAGAAGAAAAAATATTCCCCACCCTTGGGAGGGACAAACACAACTGTGTCTCTGATACATGGAATAGAGATCGATGATTTTGAGGGCATTGTCTACCAGAAGTGGTAAGTCCTAAGAGGACATTCAGATGTCTCTCAGAAGTTGCCTGGACAGAAAGTCCATAAACGCTGTGATGGTGATAAGGCACATTCTCTAAGTTAGAGCAAGATGTTCCTGGCAAAGCTGAGCTTGTCAGCTGGGATGGTATGAAAGCTACTGCTGGGAGTTGAGTAAAGGATCAAACATCATAAGGCAAGTTGGGCAAAATGATCCCTATAGCCTCTTACTGCCTTGAAAGAAGAGGAGTTTGCTAATGTGTGCACTCAAGTGGGTGCACCACTGCCTGGCCCATGCTGACCAAGAATCTGGATTAGTCCCTCCAGTGAAGCTCTGTGTGGTGAGAATGGTTGGAGCATCTAACTATTTGCTTAGATGATAACAGTCCAGGATTATATTTTCTTTTCTTTTTTTTTTCCTCCAGGGTTATTGCTGGGCTCAGTGCCTGCACCATGAATCCACCGCTCTTGGAGGCCATTTTTCCCCTTTTGTTGCCCTAGTTGTTGCAGCCTCGTTGTGGCCATCATTGCCATTGTTGACGTTGCTTTGTTGTTGGATAGGACAGAGAGAAATGGAGAGAGGAGGGGAAGACAGAGAAAGAAGGGAGAGAAAGATAGACACCTGCAGACCTGCTTCACCACCCGTGAAGTGACTCCCCTGCAGGTGGGGATCTGGGGGCTCGAACCGGGATCCTTACGCCGGTCCCTGCTCTTTGAGCCACATGTGCTTAACCCACTGCACCACCGCCCGACTCCCCAGGATTATATTTTCTACAGTGACTGATGGATTTCCAGGGCACTGCTGTGGCAGACATTGTCCACGTCATGCCCATCATGCCCCCTCACCCTTAACCTCTTCTGGCCAACATTCAATGTCCAGTACCTGTGTTTCAGTCTCCACTGCACATGAGCAGGCCAGTGCTGTGAGATGAGTGCTGGATGATTGCCCCCAAGGGCAGCAGGAGCTGGAGCCTCAAAACCTCAGTACTTCATTGCCTTAGTAAGTGACACTGAATAGCCACAGCAGCACGGGGATGACCATTCCAACCTCAAAGAGTCACGATGACAACTAATGAAGTGTGTGTGTGTGTGTGTGTGTGTGTGTACATCTCACTGATGATGACTAAGATATAAATAAGCAAATCACCTCCAAGCTTCCTTTCTGGAACTTTCTCTCATGGACTACAAGGCAGGGACTATTAGTATCACCATTTTGTTGCTAAGTAAGCTGAGGCTTACAAAGGTGAGTGACTAGCTTCAGGAAACGCAGCTATTTTGTTCCAGAGTCAAACCGAGGTTATGTGACTTCAGAATCTGTGTGTTTTTGGGAGAAGGGGCATCACTGAGGCTTTAAGCATGTACAATTTCAGCCCTTTGGACCAAAGATTCTGCTGTTGTTCAGAAAGAGAGAGAGAGAGACAGAGAGATAAATGGAGGGGGTGGGAGAGACAGCACTAAAGTTTTCCCCAGCCCCATAGTCCCCCTATGTGGTGTGCCTGAGGCTCAAACTTAGATTGTGAACTAGGTGAGACAGATACCCTACCAGGAGAACTACCTGGCCAGCTCCAGGATCTGTGCTCCTAACCAACATGATTAGCACAGTCATTCCTTGAAGTGACCAAGAAATGAGAAGGAAGCACAGACAAAAGCAGGGGCAGCTGCTGTGTCATTTTAGAGCTCTGAGCTAAGGGCCAGGCTGGGGAAGAAAACCAGAAAGACAGGCGGCTCAAAAATAAAACCTTCACAAATCACAAGGTGGTCTCCGGTGTGAATGAGCTTCCCAGAACCTCAGGGGCTTTGGAATGAGATCTGGGTCTATACCAAGGCCTGAGGCAGAGGAGGGAGGGATGGACTTAGGCAAAGCTGCTTGGTGAGTCCTGGGGGGGCTCCTTGCCTCAAGAAGCCCCTCTCATAAGGACTATAAGACTGCCTTTGTTGTCTTTCTTAGGCCAGGAATTCCAGGCCAAAGCAATCTAACCGACCATGAACAGAATTGAGTTTCGGCCTCCCTCTGCCCCCACCCCCCACTCCCCAACCTACTGCAGGATTCATTTTCAGGATCTCCTTTGAATGGTGTGAGCTGGAGAGAGCTGGGAATAGGCCCCATGTGATCAAGCAGTGCCAAGTATCTGAGCCGTCCCTGAATCCACTGGGGCCACCACAGTAAATATCTGGAGGACTAGCAAGCCATATAGGCACCCCACAGCTGACCTCAGCTGCCACCAAGCCCATGCCCTCTTGCTTATCTGGCACCTCTTGCTTATCTTGCTGTGTTCAGGCACTGCCTCTGTACTATGTCACTGAGTCCTGGAGAAGGGGCCTGAGCATCCCCCCCACCCAAACAGGACACCAGTAGGTAGTGTTGAGGTTAGTTGTCCAATTTCACTTTCCTAAGTTATCTTTGCCTCAAATACTTTTTTGGGGCCTCAGATACTCTAAACAACCAAAATTGCTGCCCCATGGCTGATTTCTTGGTGTGTATTTTCTCTGTTTGGTCATCTATAGAATGGTGGAAATGGAGTGAGTATTTCTCCCAATGTCCAGATGAGTTCTCTGTACTTTTTTGTAACCAAAGAACTGCTCAGCACTGGCTTATGGTTATGCTGGAGATTGAATTTGGGACCTTGGAGCTCAGGCATGAAAGACTTTTGCATTGCTACTGTGATATCTCCCCAGATCTGATCCAGCTGAGTTTTCATAGTCTCTTTGATGCTTAAGAGTTTCAAATTCTGGGTCAGGTGGTGGCACACCTGATTAAGTGTTCGCATTACAGTGCACAAGGATCTGTGTACAAGATCCTGCAGGGGGAAAACTTCACAAGGAAAGCCGGGCTGCAGGTGTCTCTCTGTCTCTCTCCTTTTCTATTTCCCTATCCCTTCTCAATTTCTCTCTGTTTCTATCCAATAATACATTTTAAAAAAAAGAGTTTCAATTCCAGAAAGTTGGAAGGTGGCTTGCTAGTAGAGTGCAAGAACCCAAATTTGAACTTCTGGTCACCACATGAGAACACCTGCAAGAGGTAAACTTCACGAGTGGTGGAGTGGTACTGTGGTGTCTCTCCTCTTCTCCTCTCTACCATTTTTTTTTCCTGTCCCTCATCTTCTATCTAAAAAAAAATTGCTTCTGCCAGGAGTGGAAAAATTGTGCATCAAGGAATGTCATTTCCGTAACGTCCCAAAGACAGCTGAAATTTTGTGGGGAATGTCCAGGGGTGGGCATCAGGTGGATGGGGAAGACCCTGAACATCTTGGAAACTTGCCTAGTGGAGAAAAGCCTTTTTAAAAAATTAGTTTTAGCTAAGTGGCTCCTAAGCAAATATCCCAGTGGGAGAGCCTGGGTGGTGCTGGGGCCCAGGGTCACTCACTAAAGAGGTGGTTGAGCCAGGGAATGTCAAGCTCTGAGGGATGAGCAAACAGATTCCTGTGAAGTCCACATTCCTTGGACTGCAGCCTAGGGCCCAGACCCACCAATGTGCCCTGGCATTGTCTAGCCATAGCCCCATTTGGGCAAAGGAGCAGGATCAATATTTGCTGGTATATATTGGGTTCCAGCTCTAGCAGCATCTGTGTTTGGACTGAAACTGCCCAGAAACTCCTTCCTATAGCCCTTTGTGCCCAGTGGGTCCTTGCAGGAGGGAGGTCACTGGACTTGGAGAGTGGAGGCTAGGAAAAACTATAGTCAGTGTCTGACCTCTCACCTTTCTGCATATTTCATAAGCTAGGAAATAAGTAAGGGAGAGTCTCAAAGGATCTTGAGGAGCCTAGTTAGCTCACAGCCTGCTTACAGACTAATTAGTCAGAATTAATGTGGGAGTTTCTCTTCTCACCTTCCAAACCCCATCATCATGAACCTGTCCATTCATTCCATTCATTTATTCATTCATTCATTTATTCATTCATTCATTTTCCTTCTGCATACCCATCTACCCATGAATCCATCCAATCCAATCCATCCATCCGTCCATCCAATACTTATTAAGCTAACTATACACCTGAAGTTTGTCTTCCCAGCTTCACTAGCTTGTCCAAGCTCCTTTTATCTAGATGGCCATACCAGTCTTTTATCCTGCCTCCTGTCTCTTGCCCTGCAATGTATTCTTCAGGCTGCAAGCAAAATGAACTTTTTATTTTATTTAGGCTATCTCTGGGGATCCATGCTGGTATGATATTAGCATTCCCAGTATCTATTTGCTCTTTCTTTTTGGCAGAGGATGAGAGACAGATAGAGACAGGAAGAAACACCTGCAGCACTAGTCTGATGCTCATGAAGCCCCCCCAGTGGGTGGGCACTGGGGCTTAAACCTGGGTCATTGTGCATGGTAATGTGTGTGCTCTACTAAGTGTACCACCACTCAGACTCCACAAAGTGGGCTTTCTAAATGATGAAGCTGCCCATGCTGCTCCTTTCACCACCTCTGGTCACAACTCTCCAATTTAAACTCAGAAATGACTCCCTTGCCACAGGACTGGAGCCACCTCCTCAGATGGCTTGCAGATTCCATTATTGTTTCATTCTCCCTCTGGTCATTTTCAGAAACTCTCTCTACAATAACATGATAAAATAGCTCTAAGTGGAGCTTTGTGATGAGAAAGTTTAATTCTGACCCCTTGCCACTTAATATCTCTGTCTTTTTGGACAAAGTTACTTAACTTTCTGAGTGCATTAAATGGAAATGGGCTGGCTACTCAGTATGAATCTAGAAAAAATAAGTGTCAAATTCTCAGCACAATACCTACCACCCAGAGAGTTTTTAAGGTCAGTCACACGACCACCCAGAGAACTGGTAAGGGACCAAATGCACATGTCTGAATGTCACACTTTCTCTTGGTCTCTCAGGTGACTTTCATAGCTCAGGTTTCCTTCTTCCTCTGGTCTCTCCACTCCAGATTCTAGTTTGTTTTGCTGCAGGGTTTTAATTGGGGCTTTCTCATTGCTCTTGATGAACTTCCCACACCATCCTCTTTTCTTTTATTCTTTTTTTTAGATAGAGGGTAAGAGACAGTAAGGGAGAGAAACAGGGAGAAGAGAGACACCACAGCATTGTACCACTGTTTGTGAAGCTTCCCCTTTTTGTGTCACTTCTATGGGATGGAGGGAGCTTCTTGAACATGGGGAAGTATGTGCTTTACTGGGTGAACTGTCTCCTGGCCTCTACTTTGATCAGAAAAAGAAAATATTGGGGATGATCCCTTGGTTATTTGAACTAAAATCTTCTCTCCTGGAGAGAATTTAATCAAGATGCAACCAGGACATAAATGTTTTAGGCAGCCAATAAAATTGACGCTTTATGTTAGTTGTCAAGAAGAAGTAATGCTTTGGGAAGATTTAATGGCAAGGATCTCATCTCTGAGAGTAAGGCACCACAAGTACTTTAACAAGACTAATGCAAGAGTTTCTTAGGCTCTAGTAGGAAAGCCACATTATAATTTGCATTTTACAGCGAGGATAACTGAAGTTTGAAGAAAAAAAGTAGTTCCCCAAAGGTTATAGTCAGTTGGTAACAAGCAAGGTTTAAGGTAAAAGCATATATATTTGTCTCCAGGGTTATCATTGGGGCTTGGTGCCTGCCCTATGAATCCACTGTTCCTGGAGGCTACTTTTTCCCTTTGGTTTCCTTTGTTGCTTATCATTGTTGTTGTTGTTATTATTATTGTTATTGCTGTCATTGTTGTTGGAAAGGGCAGAGAGAAATTGAGAGAGGAAGGGAAGACAGATAGGAGGAGAGAAAGATAAGACACCTGCAAACCTGCTTAACCACTAGTGAAACGGCCCCTCCCCCTGCTGGTGGGGAGTGGGGGCTTGAACTAGGATCCTTAAGCCAGTCCTTGCCTATCATGCTATATGTACTTAACCCACTATGCTACCACCCAACCCCTGAAGGTAAAATTTTGACCTCTCACTCACTTTTGCTTGGTACAATTTAGACTTTAAAATTGAATCTATTAATTTCTTATGAGAAAGTGAGAAGGAGAGAGAGAGAGAGAGAGAGAGGAGAATGAGAGAGACTAGAGCACTGCTCAGCTCTGGTATTTGTGGTACAGGAACTTGAACATAAGACCTTTGGCTTGTGCTCTACCACAGAACAATCTTCACAGCCTAGAATTTCAAGGGCATCTTTGGTGGTTGCTGAGAAGCAGAGAAGTGACCACGACTTTAGGGTTACAGACACCAGAGTGGGAAGCTCAGATCCTCCACAAAATAGCTGTGTGACACTGAACAAGTGGCTTGCCACCCCTGAGCCTGTTTTCTTGCTAGTGAAATGATGGACAGATGTGAAGACTGAATGTGAAAATGTTCACCAGATCACCATACATGGGAATGGGACTTAAGAGACCCTCAGCCTTGTGGTTCATGTGGGGTTTCAAGTCAGACTGTCTGGGTTTTGTTTAAACATCTCAATTTCAAATGCATTATTTCAAGCAAACAAAAGTACAGGGAAGAATCTAACAAATACCTATGTATTCAGCACTAAGATTTAGCACACACTGGTCTTCTGCCATATTTGACTCACATTTCTTTAGGAAAAAAAAATAGAATCAGAAATCCCTTTGCACTCTTGTTGATTCCATTCACCTCCTCCCCCTTTAGAGGTAACCACTTCTGAGATTTTGTCTGCATTTTTATTCTCTTATTACATGTGGATGTGTTCACAAACAATGTGGAATATTGTTCTGCTCTGCTTTCAGTTTGCATATACGGTAGAAGACTGCACACATTGTTCCATCATTTACATTTTTAACCCAGTATTATGTGAGATTTGCCCATGTTGATACATGCAGGCCATTCACTCTAAATGCTATTCACGTTTGCTTTACTTCTTCACTGATAGACAACTCCTCCATCACCCACCCCTTCATGCCCTTGTTATTTCCTCCAACATGTTATGAAGAAGAGAGATGCAAGGGGTCAGGTGGTGGTGTACCTGGTTAAGCACACAGGATGATGTGTGCAAGGATGTAGGTTCAAACCCCTGGTCACCACATACAGGGGGAAAGCTTCATGAGAGATGAAACAGGGCTGCAGATGTCTCTCTCCCTATTTCTCCCTCCCCTCTGTCTCTATCTAATAATAAACAATTAAAATATTTTTGAGGGTGGGAGAGAGAGGGAGAGAGAGAGAGGCAGACTAGTTTGAGTGAGGGGCTGCACAGCAGCTCAGTTCCCAGTTCTCTTCTGTGCAACATTCTCTGCTGGGCATCCCTGTCCCTTCCATCCTTCCATGATTTCCAACTCCTCTCCAGTGGGTCTGGGCTGCACTGTCTTGCTGCTCAGTGTAGGTGCTCAGTAAATGTTGATCAATGCAAAAGAATGGAGTAGAATTGTTTGAGTTTGGGACTGAGTGGTGGCACACCCAGTTGAGCACACACATTACCACATGTGAGGACCCAGGTTCAAACCTCCAGCTCCCACATGCAAGAGGGGAATCTTCATGAGTGGTAAAGCAGTGCTGCAAATGTCTCTCTATCTCTCTCCCTCTCTTTCCTCCTTCCTCCCTATTTATCTCTATCATAAAAAAGGAAAGGGACCATGGCTGTGGTGCAACTGGTTGAATATACACATTACCATGCACAAGGACCCAGGTTCAAGCCCCTGCCACCCATCTGGCAAGGGGGGATGCTTCCTGAGCAGTGAAGTAGTATTGCAGCACTCTCTCTCTCTCTCTTTCCCCCTCTTTCTCTCCCCCTATGTCTATCTCTATCCAAAATAAGTAAGTAAAATATTTCTGGGGCTAGGCAGTGGTGCACCTGGTTAAGCACAAACATTACAGTGCACAAAGATGCAGGTTCATGCCCCTGGTCCCCACATGCAGGGGAAAGCTTCATGAGTAGTGGGGTAGTGCTGCACTCTCTCTCCCTCTCTATCTCCCCCTCCTCTATCAATTTCTCTTTTTCTCTATCCACTATTCTGTGTGTGTGTATATATATATATATATGTGTGTGTGTGTGTGTGTGTGTACAGAGACATAAATAAATAAAATATTTTTTAAAAAATAAAAAGGCTTCCAGGATTGGTGGATTTGTTGATAGGCACTGAACCTCAGTGAATCTATCAACTCTGGTGGGAAAAGAAAGAAAGGAAGAAAGGAAGGAAGAAAGAAGGAGAGAAGGAACAAATTGAGATGAATGACTGTGGGAACAATGAGAGGAGAAAGTGAGCAAATGTGGGCAGTACTCTGGTTTACAATAAACTCAGCCTTAAAGAGCTAGCTATCTCTCTGCACTTTGAGGAGGCAGTTTAATGTGGGTTGAGATTTCTGTCCTTGGTTCTGGCCCACCTGTGCTTCTGAGAGTCCTTCTCCCAGAAATCCCCAGCCTCAGCCTCCATTTTCTCTCTCTCTCTCTCTCTCTCTCTCTCTCTCTCTCTCTCTCTCTCTCTCTCACACACACACCACACACACACCGGGTTGCTCACCAAGCCATCGGCACACTCTCATTTTTCAAGAGCACAGTCTGGGATGAATTCCTTGCTCACCACCTATGGTAAAGGAGATTTATTACCACCACAAATTATTTTTATCCTCCTCCTTTCCAGAGACTTGGATGGTTTTTATCTTGATAAACGATGAGGCCTAGGTCCTGCAGGCAGAGAGAGGTGGGTGGGAACTGAGGACCTGGAAAGGAGAGGCAAAGTCAAAAGTACCAGAGGCTCTTGGCTGTGGAGGTGCAGGCAGGAACTGCCACTCAGACCTCCTCTGAGGTTGGGGGATGATCCTTGTATTGGAGATCTGGGGACAGACATTCCAGTCAAGTTCTAACAATGTATGGTACTGCCTTCTGAAAGGTATTGCTGTGCATGACTATCACTAAGTACCTTCTGCATCTAAGTGGTTTAACTTTGGTGCACAGTGAGGATTTTCTGGAAGTGGCCTCATCCCTCAGCTCTGGGTGGCTAGTAGCACTTCCAGTGGCTGAGACA